>NC_090818.1:44757348-45057348 GCF_000390325.3 Nicotiana tomentosiformis
ATGACTCTTTCTGTGATAGTTTGAGCAATTATGTAGAATCCATTGATGTTGCGAATATTATTGGGGAAAGTTATAATCATGGGCTTGAATGTATTGAAATTTGTATTTTGGAATTTATGGGTTCTTCTGACCTTTCTGAGAATTTATGTGCTTCTTTGAATAACTTACATGTAGAAGAATCCATGGGATTTATAATTGATACTTGGCTATATCATAAGAGTGTCTTATTTGATACATGTGGCAGAGATACTTGTGTTAAATGGATGCATGACCAATATTTTGTAATTTCTTTGGCATGCACATGTTTGGACTACCTTATTGACAAGATCGCATTGCAAATTTCATTACATAGTGTATCTAAGAGAGGTTTTTATTGGACAACTCTAAGTAGGCATAAATTTTATTGGGATGATGATGTCCATATGATTTATAAAGGAGTATTTATACCTATTAGGCTTAATTGGGTTAAGTGGACACATGGTCACTATCTTGTTTTATTCCTACTATTTTTTCAGATTAGTGGATGCCATTTACTAGTGCGTGACTTTTTTTCTTGCAAGGTCGAAATTCGAGGACGAATTTTCTTCAAGAAGAGGGGAATGATAGCATCCTAGTAAGCTAAAATCTATTCAAGGACAAGAATGAAGCTTTGGAATCTCAAAGAGGGCCTTTAACAAGATGTCAAGCTAAAGAGTTGCAAAACAAGGTCATTAGACTTCAAGTGCAAATAAAGAAGTTATTAATTGGGATGGAGAGCTCAAGGATAAAGGATATGAGTTGTCTAGGTGTTATAATTATTTTATGGTCCAAATTCATGTCCAAGAAAAGGTGGATTAGATCCCAAAAGACATCCTCTGAAGAAGGTCCAAATTAGGCCACTATTGGACCTATTTGGAACCTAAAAATGTGTCCAAACTTGCAGCTCAATAAGTCCTACATGAAGCCATATTTTTATAACATAAAAAGGACTTACTTGCTGCCCAAGAAAGGCTCAATAGGCATGATAGAAGTTGGGTACAAGTTGGTGCCAAGTTGCTTGCAAGTTGCCTTCAAGATTTCCAAGATCCTATTCATGATTGGTTTGGGACTTTCAAGATTCTATCCAAGATTGATTTTAACTTATTTCCATATATTTTGGTACTAGATTTATTGCTTTTCTAGATAGTTAAGGTTATGTTTTCCTTTTCCTAAGATTGTTGGAGTTACTTTTCAAAATTGACTTGGTTTTTATTTCCTAGTATTTTTTCTTTTCCTAAGGTATTTGGACTTGTTGTCCAAAGTAGTTTAGGACTTTATTTCCTTATTTTTAGGTAGGAATTTCATGACCCCTCTCTATATAAAGGGGTGTCTTCTTTGTTTTTAGATTTTAGATTATTATAGACAATATCAATAAAAATTGTGAGATTTTTCTTGTACTTTTTTGTGTGGTTACTTTTGAATTTATTCTTCAACCTTCAAGACTCAACTTAAGGTGATAAGATTAAACTCTTTCGAAATCTTAGATCACTTCTAGGTATTCAAGAAAGGTGATAAGTTTAGGCTTATTGTTGTTCTTGTTATTCTAAAGGGTCGGATTTCACAATCTATCTCTTTTTTTAATTCTCTACCAAAGGCGATTAGTTCTTTGTTAGCTAATTGTTATTGTTAGGATTCAACTTCAAGAATAAACTTCTTGAATTCAAGAAACTCTTTCTTGAATTCAATCTATCTTTAATTTTCCGTTGTTTTTTTGTTTCTTTATTTTCTTTTAGCTTTCGCACGTTTCTTGATTTTCTTTAGTAATTCTTGGACCCCTATCGTGTTATTATCACTAGTCTTAGGTTGAAAGTAGTGACGAGTTTCTACCAAGGTCGGGTCCAAATCCACTAATCTACAACAGTTAATAACGACATAAAGCAAATAATACCATAAGTAACTCAGAGATAAAATGCTCAGTCACATCATGATTTCAGCAATAATAGTTCTTCCTTTCAAGTACATCAGTGAAAACCCAAATCTTTTGCCAAAGTTACCAAAAATGTGAATAAGTTTGAAAACAAAAATTTTTCCAAAATCCTTTCAATAATAAATAAAATATCTCATTTTCTTTTCAGATAACCATTGTAAAACAAATACATCACTATGCACATATGTCAATATGTGTGAGAAATCATGAATAATGTGATACCGTACAGCATGAGAAAAACACATCTATATGCATATATGTCATGTGTGCATGTCAATGCAATGTATCTCAGAGATTGTACTCATGTACTCACACTCTCAGAGTACTCAATCTCACTGCCTCGCATTCTCACTCACTGTGCTCAGCACACTCAATTACTCATCGCTATATGATACCTGCTGCGGCGTGCAACTCGATCCCTGTTTATAGTCGACTGCGCTCACTGGGGGTGTGTACAGACTCATGAGGGGATCCTACAGCCCAAGCGCTATAAGAACGGACAACTCACGTGCTACACGGACAACTCACGTGTCATAATATAAATATTTGGATCCGCACGGCCAACTCATGTGCTGCACGGCCAACTCACGTGCAATAATAATATAAGGATTCGCACGGCCAACTCACGTGCAATAATAATATAAGGATCCGCATGGCCATCTCACGTACTGCACGGCCAACTCACGTGCAATAATAAGCCAATAAGGCTTGCTACAGGCGGGCAGCCCTGATCCATATAATAGTAATAATATATATAAAGCCAACATGGCCTGTTGCGGCGTGCAGCCCGATCCTAAAAATATCCTCACAATCAGGCCCTCGGCCTCCCTCGGTCATCAATCTATCCAGTCTTTCTCTCATGGGCTCACAATGTCATGAGAATAGCCCAAAAATAATGATATGATGTATCAATAAATAACAACAGAGACTGAGATATGATATGTAATGAAATGAATATGACTGAGTATGAATTTTCAATATAACCAATAATTTACAGCAATATGACATCTGTGGGTCCCAATAATACTGGCATATAGCCTCAACATGATTTTTAATATGCTTTTCAGCTCAATTTTTTTAACTCATAAAATCGCATAGAAAATGCCAAGATTATTTAACTACAAAATTTCACAGAAACAATTATGTCATAATTTCTATAGTGCGCGCCCACACGCCCATCACCTAGCATGTGCGTCACCTCCCAACAATTCACGAAATACATATATTCAAGGTTCATACCCTCAACTCCAAGATTAGAAGAGTTACTTACCTCGAACAAGCCAAATCCAATGTCGAGCAAGCTAAGCAATGCTCTAAAAATTCTATTCTACGTGTATCAACTTCCAAACGGCTCGAATCTAGTCACAATTAATTTGATTCAGCCCACAAAAATTATAGGAATTAATTCCATATCAAAATACTAATATTTTTCCAAAAATCCAAAATTACACTCAAAAATCGTCTGTGGAGCCCACGTATTGGAACCCGACAAAAGTTACAAAATATTTATGCTCATCCAATCATGAGTCCAACCATATAAATTTCACCAAATTCCGACATCAACTCGACCCTCAAATCTTCAATTGAAGTCTTTGAAGATTTCTACCATTTTCAACCCAATCTTTACCCATTTGAACTCAACACTCTTTCCATAAACCTTATTGATATGTATAAATAATACCATTACACCCAAGAATCATACTCTTAATCACATATCATCACCCAAACTCGAAATTGAAGATTAGGGGTTAGAACCTTACCTCTTTGATGAAGAACTTGAGGGATTTCTTGTTGGATTTCAAGCCTTGGACAAGAATTTGATGAACAAGACACTTCATCTACTTCCTCTCTCTAGAACACTCTCACTTCTCTCTAAAATCATCAGATAATTGCCCCAAAATAAGCCCCAAAGCCTATTTATCAAAATGGGGTCGGGTTATGAAAATAGAAAAATTAACCCTCCGAAAGCATGTTTGCGGTCGCATAATGGACCGCATAATGAGTATGTGGGCCGCAAAATTGATCGCAAAATCAGTGCCCAAAATTGGGCTCTTTTGGTCCATTATGCGACCAGTTTTGCGGTCGCAGAAGCAGTTTTGTGATTGCATAACTGTTTTGCAATCGCATAATTGGTCGCAGAATTGTATTTTTTCAGCCTTTGGTAATTTAGTTATAACTTCTTGTAGGAATGTCCAAATGACGAACGGTTTGAAGCGTTAGAAACTAGACTCAAAGATCTTTCATTTGATAGGTAATACACCATATAACACTTTGTATCATGAGAGTTATATTCATTTGAAGTTAGATCTTGTGTGAACTCAATTGAAACTTTAGTCTTATGAAATTTCCAACTTCTACATTCGATGTCGAAACCTATCGAATCAAGTCCGATTGACCTCAAATTTTGCACACAAGTCATAAATGACATAATGAAGCTATTCCAATTTCCATAATCGAATTCCAACCTCGATATTAAAAAGTCAACCCCCCGGTCAAACTTCCCAAAAATTCAACTTTCGGCATTTCAAGCATAATTCCAATACGGACCTCCAAATAATTTTTCGGATACGCTCCTAAGTCCAAAATTACCATACGGAGCTATTGAAATTATCAAAATTAAATTCCGAGGTCGTTTACACATAAATGAATATCCGGTCAATTTTTTCAACTTAAGTTTTTAATTATGAGACTAAGTGTCTCATTTCACTATGAAATCCTTCCGAACCCAAACCAACTAACCCGATAAGTCATAAATCAACTGTGAGGTGTAAATTGAACAGCAAATGGGGGAATGGGGTTGTGATACTTAAAACGACATGTCGGGTCATTACATATTCCCCCAAGTCAAGGTTAACCACGATACTTACTTCGCTTTGCAACCAAGTTCAAGAATCCAATAAACCTTTGCCTCGCGAATTCGTATCTGAAATCCTTAAATCTAGTCATAAACAATTTAATATACTCAATACAAATCGTAGGAATTAATTTCATATGAATTTTCTAATTTTTCGGATTAAAATCTGAAATTCATCTAAAAACTCGACAATGGGGCCCACATTTCGAATCTCGAAAAAACTTACGAAATCCTAACTCTCATTCCGATACGAGTCCAACCATATAAATATTATCAAATTTCGATGTCAAATGGACCTTCAAATCTTAAATTTTTATTTTTGAAAAGTTTTACAAAAATTCTAATTTCTTCCATCTAAATCCGAAATAAATGATGAATATAGACATGGATTTATGAAATATAATCACTTTTGGTTATAGAACACTTACCCAATTCAAAGTCGTGAAAATCGCTTTGGAATCGCCTAAATCCGAGACTCAAATCTAAAAAATGAGTAAAAATGGTTATCTCCCGATTTTTATGTGTTCTGTCCAGCATTTCCGCTTCTGCAAAAATTTGACCTCATTTGTGGTTTTCGATTATGCAGAAACTTGATCACATCTGCGGTTTTCGCATTTGCGGTCTAAAATCTGCAGGTGCGATTACACTATAAGGCCAAAATTTCAGATTTTTCCTTAACTCCGTATTTTTTTTGGATCCGTTAACTATCCAGAATCCACCCGAGGCTATGAGGACCTCAACCAAATATACCAACAAGTTATAAAATATCATACGAACTTAGTCGAGACCTCAAATCATATCAAACAACGCTAAAATTATAATTCACACCTCGATTCGAACTTTTGAGTTTCAAACTTTTCAATTTACAAATCTTGTGCCAAAACATGTTAAATGAATCCGGAATGACTTCAAATTTGGCACACAAGTCATAAATGGCATAACGAAGCTATTTCAATTTTCAGAATCAGATTCCGACCCTGATATTCAAAAGTCAAATCCGCGGTCACACTTTGGAAATCTTTAGCCTTTAAAATTCTAGTTTCCGTTAAATGGCCATAACTTGAGCTAAGGACCTCCAAATTAAATTTCGGGCATACGCCCAAGTCCCAAATCACGAGACGGACCTATCGGAACTATCAAAATATTAATCCGGATTCGTTTGCTACAAATGTTGACTAAAGTCAACTTAATTGAGTTTTAAGGCTATATTTCACATTTTAATTAATTTTTCACATAAAAATTTTTCGAAAAATTATACGGACTGCGCACGTAAGTCGAGGAATGATTAATAGTACTTTTGAGATCTTAGAACACATAATTAATTATTAAATTTAAAGATGACATTTTGGGTCATCACATTCTCCACCTCTAAAACAAGCGTTCGTCCTCGAACAGAATTAGAAAAGTACCTGCGTTGGTAAAAAGGTATGGATATTTACTCTGCATATTCGACTCGGACTCCTAGGTAGCTGATTCTACCGGCTGACCCCTCCATTGCACCCGAACTGAAAGATAACTCTTAGACCTCAACTGTCGGACCTGCCGAGCTAGAATAACTACCGGCTCCTCTTCATAAGTCAAATCTTTGTCCAATTGGACTGAGCTGAAATCTAACACATGGGACGGATCACCATGATATTTCTGGAGTATAGACACATGGAACACCAGATGAACCGCTGATAAACTAGGTGGTAATGGCTACTTCGCCCACCCTTTCAAGTATTTCGAAGGGTCCTATATACCTAGGGCTCAACTTGCCCTTCTTTCCGAACCTCATTACACCTTTCATAGGTGAACCCTGGAGCAATACTCTTTCTCCAACTATGAATGCAATATCACGAACTTTACGGTCGACATAACTCTTTTTCCTAGACTGAGCTGTGCGAAATCGATCCTGAATAATTTTGATTTGTGAAAGTGGGCATCCAATAATCTAGCGTGTCATGCCCTTCATTGAAATGATCTTTATCTTTGTTAACATCTAAATTTAATATGCAAAGTCTTCACAGAAGAGAGCACGTCAATGTGCAAAGGAGTATTTATTGATTTAAAGTGTTGTTTTAAAGGCAACACCAAGTAAAAATCATGGTCCAACTTCTGACAAAATGAAAATTTTCAATTAAATAAAAGTAAAATCTCTTAAAATATAATTTGAAGGAGGCATGGATAAATAAATCCATGAAATTGTTTGCAAGAAGAAAGGCGCAAAGTCTTCCCTTGTTGATACTTCAAGCCTAGTCATTATATTGACACTCTTACAAATCTTGAAATAGGGGGCATTTATAGACATGTAAAATTTATTCGATTCAAATTAAATAAATAATTTGGATTATATTTTATATATACTAGTCCAAATAAATATTATGGGCTAATATATATTGACTTAGTTATTTAAATCTAATTAAATTGATTTAAATAAAGGTCAAATATTATTGGGCTATCCCATTTAATTGAGTTACGAATGATGAAACTACTTCATTAGGCCCACTTCATATAGAACTTTGCATCCCCAAAATCTTTTAAAGTGCTAATTTTTATTTTCTAATATTCGTGTAATCATATGTAAAGAATAATATATCTCTAAAGTATGATGATTAATTTCTTACCTTTGCAAAATTTATCAATAGATTGAGCTATAACTATTGAAAATAAAAATTAGATCTTTACACAAATAATCATCTGAATTTATTATTTATTTTTCTAGACAGTATAGATAACATATGTTATGCGTGGATTATACATATATTTGGATAAGCCCAATAATCCTAGTCCTATTTGGATAAGCCCAACAAGCCTATTCCTATTTGGATAAGCCCAATAAGCCAAGTCCTATTTGGATTAGTTTCACTCCATCACTCTCTCTCCACATCCATTTCCTTCCCTGCAGAGCGAAAATGGCGGTCTTATGCAATGCCATCTCTGCTTGTCCTATTATAACATCCGCTAAAGTTGCAGTGTGTTCGAGCTCTCGAGTCTCAGTTCCTCAGCTTCATCTTTCCAATTCTCCCTTTGTTCCTGAGGTAGAATGTAACGCCCCAAATGCTCCCTTGATTTCTCCGAGAAGAATAATAGTAATTAAATTTGATGTTTAATATTGTGTGACTTTGAGAAATCAATGGAACATGATTACTTTTGGTTTTTCTGCGGATATGTAGGTTAACAAGGCAATTGATTCTTTGTCAAAAGAGTTCAGAGAAGTTGACAATTTAGTGGCTCGCAATACTGCCCGAGTTTTGAGAGCTTTCCAAAGGGTCAGGGTTGGGTCTCATGTAAGTTCTAATTTTCGAAAATTTCCTAAATTGTACTCCCTCCGTCCCATTTGATGTGATCATTTTGAAGAAAGATAAAAAAGGGTTTTGAAACTTATGGTATAAAAATAAGTCATACATATTTGTGTGGCTATACATTATCTTATAATAAATGAGAAGTTAACAAAAAAAAGAAAGTGCATCACATAAATTGACAGAGTGAATAGCCTGTAAACACCATTTACACGGAGTATACATCGCCTTTATTTTCAAAAGTATGCTGAACTACATTATAAGTATTATTTACACTGCCCAGATGTCTAGAACTTGAGTTCATGTGGAATGCATTTCTATTTTCTAAGTGCTCAGTGGAACACATAACACTTTTACTGAACACAGGTAAAGAGAGAATGGTCTCCACTAGTGAAATAACATTTAGTAGGCACTCTATTTTGTCAGTACTAAAAATGTACCTGCATCAGCACTTTGGTGGTAGCACGGGCTATGGTCATGAAGAAGCTGGTGGACGTGAAGCCTTGGACGAGGCTTTTGCAGAAATTTTTGGTGCTGAGTCTGCAATTGTACGAGCACAGGTTCGCAAATTTATCTTCTTCTTTTTTTCACTTTCATTTCCATGAAAAGGATGTGTTTTCTTAATATACTTTCCCACTTCACCTTCAGTTCTTCTCAGGTACTCATGCTATCACTTGTGCATTATTCGCTTTCTTAAGACCAGGGGATGAGGTACACTTATTTTATTCTTATGATCACCGCAATGTTCTGTTTCATGAATTATTGTAGTCCAGAATACTGGTTAATGTATCAAATGTTGTCAAGTCTTTTTATGAAAATGACTTGAAATCAACTTGCTTCAGCTGTTGGCGGTGGCTGGTGCACCTTATGATACTCTGGAGGAAGTTATTGGAAAAAGGGATTCTGGTGGATTGGGTTCCTTAAAAGACTTTGGAGTAGAATACCGGGAAGTCCCCGTAAGTTTCATCTATATGTTCGATATTAGCTCCACATGGTTTTAACTTTTCCGAATTTTAGAATTTCCAACTTTGTTTGGACGTTTTGCAGCTTGCAGAGGATGGCGGGCTTGACTGGGATGCACTTAAAACATCTTTAAGACCTCATACGAAGTGTGCACTCATACAGAGATCATGTGGTTATTCCTGGCGTCGCAGTTTGAGTGTAACTGAGATAGGTCAGGCCATCACTATAATCAAGGTAAATCTCTCGACATCATGGCACTGATGGTAATGTTATTCTAAAACAACTCGCAAATATCGGGAAACGAAAAGGAGGATGCTGGAGAATTACAGTTAGTCATAGTATACTCTTTCTCAGGCATAAGATGCTCTGTCCTTATAATTGATCTTTGCCTGATGCTTGATGGTTTGTGTTCGTAGTGCTGGCATAGTTAGTTATAAATTTTTCTTTTTCACTTATCAGTGTTTGTGTGTGCCTTTACATTTGCTATTAGTAAAAATAGTTCTACCTTCAATCTATTTTCTTTGATGCAGATGCAGAACCCAAGATGCCTGGTCATGGTAGATAACTGCTATGGTGAATTTGCTGATGACATCGAACCTCCTATGGTGGTATATAAAACTATTCTTATCCTTAAAGTTCTATTGCATGTTAGAAATGTCAGAAGTTGATTTTGACTGAGCAGGGTGCTGACCTAATTGCGGGCAGTTTAATAAAAAATCCTGGTGGGACGATTGCACCATGCGGTGGATATGTTGCAGGAAGAAAAAGATGGGTGGAAGCAGCAGCTGCCCGTCTCTCGGCTCCAGGACTTGGAGTTGATTGTGGCTCGACCCCTGGTGATATAATGAGAACCTTCTTTCAGGGTTTATACCTCTCACCTCAAATGGTTGGTGAAGCAATAAAGGTATCTCATTTCTGCTCAAGTTCCAATATAGTCATAATCTTTTCTTCTACCTCGCCTTGATATATGCATCTTGCAAACTCCTGTTGCAAGGGAAGCTTTCTGATAGCTGAAGTCATGGCAGCTAGAGGATATAAAGTGCAGCCACTTTGTCGGGTCAAGCGTCATGATACAGTGCAGGTTTGTCTGTTACATCTTGCGTTAGTCAAGTCATATACAAGTCCTTGTATTCCTAACTGCCGATTAATACCCTCTGTTTGCACATGAGGATATACAATTTACTCCCACCATTCAATCGCACTTCCTTTCACTGAGAAATTAGAACAATCTTCATGTTTCTTCTATATTGTCAAGTACATTTTGGTGCTCTCAGACGTGTGCCCATATTTTAAGGCACTGCTGGATTTCATTCGTAAACGTGAAAGTGGACTAAGTTTTATTATGCTTCTCAGGCAGTACAACTTGGAAGCCGTGAGCGTCTACTTTCCTTTTGCGAGGCTGTTCAGAGAAGTTCTCCTGTCAGTTCTTTTATCAGGCCTGTTGCAGGTGCGACTGCTGGCTATGCATCTGAGGTATGACCAGTTCTTTGGGAATGACGGTATGCTGTACTTGAAGGAAACTCTTCGACTTAGTATTAACACTGTACTGGAAATAAAATTATTGAACATGGTAATTACTAATGTTATGACACAGGAACCAGTATGTAACCATCATGGCTGAAAGCTCACATAGAATTAGTTGTGGTAGGAATCTAATATGAGCACATACGTACTTTTTGTAGCAGGAAACAATTTTGTCTTACTTTTATCTGCTTGGGTTCGTGGGGATCATGAAAGATCAGAGAGATGTGACAATGAATCTTAAGCAAGCTCATCTCTATCCTAACTTTTGAGCTTGGATAGTCTGTTTAATTTTGGGTCTCGGTTGATGTCTTCAATTATGTGGCGCGAACTGTTGCTTATATGATCTTTCCTTATTGTGTTTTGGTGTGACTACTTGATTGTCTTGGTCTATCTACCTTATTTACCAGGTTGCTTTCTCTTTTTTTCTTCTTCCCTGTGCTTCATTTGGATGCTTATAGTCTAATCGATATATGAAGCACATGCAATGGGTTGTTTAGCAGAGTTTATATACTTGAGCAATTCATCTTCAGCCTATTTTTGAAATGTTATTCATGGAGTAGGTAATTTTTGCTGATGGAACCTTCATCGATGGAAGTACTAGCGAGCTCTCATGTGATGGGCCGCTAAGAGAGCCTTTCTCTGTGTTTTGTCAGGTAATACTCTGCCATTTCTTCCACCATTAATTAGTTTGCTATAGGAGTAATTAGTTATATGTTTGCTTATGTAGCTTATCATGTGGGAAAGAGGGAATTCGTCTTTTCAATGAATTCTGGGGAAGACTTAATTTTATTGTCACTTGAATTTCTAATTGCAGGGTGGCACTCATTGGACGCAGTGGGGACTAGTTTTGGGGGAGGTTTTGAAATCTCTATGAAACTTGGAAAGATTGTGCATTGGTGAAATACCCTTAGCGAAACTTCTTTGTTTGCACCAAGTTCCTCAAAGTCTCATCGACATGGTGAATTGTCGCCTAAAGAGAATACATCAATTTTCTACCATTTAGAGGTAATGATAACAATTTTCTATTTGCACTGCGGAAAAGCCTTGGTCTGCCAATGATGATAATTACCGGTTTGGTCTTCTATGAACTACGGATATGTGGAAGTCTGGAAGGATAACTATGATCATATGTACCTCTTGACTATGATATTTTCGTGGCTTCAGTGAGTATGATTATTCTATTGAAAAGATTTCCTTTAATGATTGTCGGATTATGGACGCAATCACTAATTCCTGTCTCACCCCATCCGGCCAGAGAATGATAACATGTGGTCCACATTGTCTTATCGTATACAAGATGCAAAGGAGGTGAAGTTGGTTGCTCCGCCATGGAAATTAGAACAAGAAATCCGGCGTAAGCATTTGTTAGTCTCAGTATTAATGTTTTGGTCAATACAAGTTGTTTCTCAGAAAAGGAATGAAAAAAAATTGCATGGAATTTCAAAGGCACAGCCATGTGTTTCAAAGAGGAAAATGAGAGGGTTGGTTTCCCCTCTTCCGATGTGCACCAGAAGATATGGTTAGAAAGTTCTGTAGATTCCTGAAAGTAATAAATTATATTCTTCCTGACAAAACATGCATGATTTTACTAGGTGCTCAAATACTTGAAATGATTTTCAATTCATTGTTTATGGGTAATCCTAAAAGGATAATGAGAAAAGATTGGCAGAGCTAGGAGCACTGGTGTTGTTTATCATTCTGTTATAATTTAATTACTCTGTACCATGTTTAGCTCATTATGCTTTCACGTGGCTGCTACTTGAAAGTTTTCACCTTCTTCCTTCTGTTTAATTATTTCTTTTGGTCCTATTTCTAAGGGTTGGGCTTGTACCATGAAACAAAACAAATAGACTATGGAAACGGAGCCTGGGTCAAGTTTTACCCAGAACATCATAATATCCACCTAATCACACATTGATGTAAAGTTCTCTCTCGTGAATATGCTCAAATGTTGGGATCACTTTGATGGAGGAATTCATAAACTTGTTTACAGGAAAGATGATCAATTTTATTGTCTAGCTTGCTGTTCATGTTTGTATATTCTTTGGTCGTGGCGCTTTTGCTCTAATGGAAGCTTCTTAGTTTGTATTTTAGTCCAGTCCAAAATTGTTGAACTGATGCCTAGGGATACCCTACTTATTTCGACGTGGATTACTATGAATTGGCTTTGTTGATTAGGTATTAGAAAATCGGCAGGTCAATTTTAGAGTTATTTCCGAAGCTGTTCTGGAATGTGAAATCAACGTGACAAGTCTTTTAAAGCTTCTTCTTTGTCACTAGGTTCAGTTTGGCACTAATACGTATTTATTAAATTTTGGTATGTCATTATCTCGGAGGAGTATCCTTCTGCCATTATGGGCACTAACGGCTGTTGATTGCTAGGCATTTACTGCTACACCGGACACTGAATTTAGTGATGTTAAAGGCGTGGAAGATACTCCCATAACCCAATCCTTCACTATAGGATGATCATGTCCATTTCTCTTAATCATTGTCATTTTATTCCCGAAGGAATAAATATTTGTCATTGGAGATTTAAATACTAGTACTTAATATCTCGCTCCTCAATTTCTTTGGCTCTCCTTATGAAATATTGGATTTTAGTTTCTAGATTAAAGTTCACCACAAAGAGCAAAAGCCAAAATCCTTTGGAATTGCAGTAAATGAACAATACAATCTTTCACCACTCCATGTACACGAGCCAGCCTACCCTCGGGGAAAAAACAAAAATTACAAAACGCTTTACGTCTGTCAGAAACCGTGGGGGTCGGCAACTGTGGACCCTCCGACTAGGTCGGATCGAACCGTACATGACCACGTGGTTTGTTGAGAATTTCTATGCCGCGTGTTAAACGTTCTTCTAGATATTGGGCCCATTAGTTCCATAGAGAAGCAAATTCGATTAAACTAACTCTGTTCAGAAAAACGTAGAGTACGCATTTTAACCGATCATTGATATACGTAAATATTTCTCAGATCCACGATAAATGATCAATTTATTTTTTTATTTTTTTATTTTTTTAAAAATAAGTTTTTATTTATATAATCAAAAAAAAATTTAATTTATTTTTTCAAAATTACCCTTATGTACGTATCTTTAAAAAATTTTTAACTCCTCACATTAAATTATGCTGCAATATTTAATTAAGGATATTTTAGTCACACTAACTATTTTTGTCTAGAATTTAGTATTTCAATGGGTGTGTTCAAAGCAAATTAATCACTTATTATGGACCGGAGGGAATATTATTTTAACATCTAAAAATTAATGTTCATATTCACATTGCATATTCAATGCGTTGATTTTGCTGGTCTGAACTATATCATAGTTTCATGAGACTAGTTTTCTAAAGTTTGAAAATTAGGAAGCAAAAGTGTCGCAGGTAGCCCACAAATTGAGAAAACATAAATTATAATTTGAGGTAACTTTTTATTACTTTGTCAAAGGAAAATGACATTTAGGAAGGGTTAACCATATTAAGTATTTATACCAAATAAATAAATAAATGTACATGTATATGTTGTAATTTGTTGTAAACACTTGTAAAAAATATTTACTGCTTATCAAGCCGCGTAGGAGGAGAGTGAATTAAATTCACTCTCCTTGGAACGTCCTTTTTACTTTTTAGCATAGCATCATAATATGAGAAACTCAACGTGGCGACGTTAACAGGCTTGTACGATCTACAGGGTCTGTTTTGGTTGGTGTCCTCCAATTTAATTCACTCCCCAAGAATCCCAACTCTCTTATTGCTACAGATACAGACTCCGTAAGTACTTGTCCCTCTCTTTCTTCTCTCTTCTTTTAGCTCCCACCTCTACATTCATTGGTTATAGAGCACTTCTTTTATGTTGAAATCATTATGTATTTTGTTCGATAAATCGTAAAAAGTCGCTTATGTTGGAGAATATTACTTGTTTACATCACAATACTATTGAAAAAACAAACTTTTACCTTTCAGAAAAAAGAAAATTCTGTTTCAGTTCTTTATTGCTGCAGCTGGTCCTTAATGTTTTCTCTTGGGTGAAGCTTCAAATTTCAGAAGCAAATACATGATTATGGTAGCCTGCCTAGCTATTTTCTTGTTAAGCTAGTTTCAATCCAAAATGACCCTTGTAAAAAGGTTTGTTATTTTGATGGTTTTAAGGTCATAAAATATAAGGTTAGCAGCAGTGGCTGGATTCAAAATATAAAGAAGAAGATAAAGGGAATATTCATAAAAAATAATTTTAAGCTTACATATACAACGAAGGGTAAACCCCCTTCAGTCACCCTGGCCCTGCCCCTGATTAGCAGTTGAGGAAACTCAAGGTGAGGCAGAGTGATTATCTTGTAACTCCATCTTGTTCTTGAGCCGAAGACCCAAAGTTAAATCATCCGTACTATTGATATTACTATGCTTCGGATTCCCCCTCTTCCTGTTTTGTAGACTGTAGTTAGGACTAAGTGGTGATATCAAGAAGTAATCTTTCTTTTAATTTTTCCACTTACCTTAACTCTTATGCTTAAGCTAACTAACAGGTTTATCATAGAACTGTGGGCATTGATCCAAAATGAGATGGCTAGGGGCTTTTTAGGGCCTTTTTGAAGGTTTAGGTGAGATTGGCATGAATCAATTAATACAGCTCTTCCTGTTATAACATTAAGAGAAAGCAAAGCTGGGTAGTTCCTGCAATTGATTCTCAGTTTAATTCCATGATAAGTTCATCTAGGAATTAGAACCCTTCAGATAATGAGTGACAGTATAATTGGGTTAAAACCTGACTGGTATGAGAAGTCATTATTACAGATTGGTTGTTTGGGTTTGTTAATTGTTGCAAGTGTGAAACGTCCCAATGATTTTGACGAGGAATTGAATAATGGTGGTTGATCAATAGTATCAGTATAAATGAATGAATTTTGGTTAACTTTGAAAATTACATTTTCGTGTATTAGTGAAGTTGATTCAGGAACATACTTTATTATTGACATTACCCATAACTCAAAAGCACTTGATTTCCTCTTTAACAACCTCTGCTTTACCTAGTTATTATTTCTCTTTGACATAGAGACCCCAAAGTCCACACCATGTATTTAAGGAAGAGACATCTTATGGCCTCTTTTGCTAAGTGGTAGAAAATGGTAGAAGGGAAAAGGAGTTTGGAGGGCTTTTCTTCTGAAGGATGTAAAAGACCTACAAGATATTTTGAAGATAAATATAGCTTACTGTAAAAGGTGCTAATAGTCACATTTCTTATTGATTACAGAAATTTCAGATTCGGACATTCTTCATCGTCAAATGATCCAGCATACGCTCTGAACATTTACTTGTCTTTTGTTTGTTGGATGTATTGTTTAATGAGATGGGATCTGTAGATAATGAGGAAAACCTTTATAGACCACAATAGGACTATAGGAGTCTGCATATTCAGTTTGTTTGGTATGTTTGCATATTCATCTGATTTAGTATGGCATGAGTATTAAGACCTCTTTTTCCACCTCAATTTCTGTTACACTATTTTACGTTAAACCTGAAATCATCTGTGCACTTCAAGATTTTTTCACTTGAGGATTCCCATGAAAAAGTCATAATGCTCCAAATCATATTTCATACAAAGCACCTCCTTTTTATGTGAACCAAAAATAAGAAGTCACAGAGGCTACCCTTTTTATTCTCAAACAGTCTAAGTCCTGATAAGTCTTAACAACACCGTGCAGGTCTTGATTTTGGTATTCTCTTTGGCTAGGTACGAAGATGGAATTAGATCTTGGGCAAATCACACTGATAGGATCCACTGATTGGCTAGCTACGAAGATGGAATTAGATCGTGGGAAAGTCACACTGATAGGATCCACTATATGTCTCATGCTGACTATGCATTTCAGTATACAGCTAGTGACAGAACATTTTATGTCATGGAAGAAGCCTAAAGAGCAAAAGGCCATAATCATCATCGTCCTCATGGCACCCTTGTATGCTATTGACTCCTTCATTGGGTTGATTGATTTCATGGGAAGCAAACCCTTTTTCACTTTCTTGGATTCGGTCAAAGAATGTTATGAAGCAATTGTAAGTCGATATATAGCTAACCTACCCATTGAGCTGTGTTCTTATCAGTTGCATACAACCAGAGATTCTTTGCTTACTTCTATTCTAAGTGATACAGGTGATGGCTAAGTTCCTGGCATTGATGTACACTTACTTGAACATATCCATAAGCAAAAACATTGTCCCTGATGAAATTAAGGGAAGACAAATTCACCACTCATTCCCAATGACACTCTTCCAGGTAAAATATGTAATCTTGGTGTAGTGAATTATGTTTACCGTGTACGTATCACTCTTATATATCATTAACACTGCATTCTTGTCAAGAGTAAATTTGGATTATTGCTGGCTAGGACTGAAAAATAATGAAATACCATTCTGCATGCTGTATTAGTTGAGTACACTGTTAAGCACAAAGTTAACTATTTCAACTATTTTGCACCTATAGATAGGTAGATTTAGTTGCTTAGTAATTTTACATGGCCAAATTATTATTGCTGTATACTTGGTTCACAAACTCAGAGGATGGGAATATAAGTGTGCTGCTTCTCTTTTCTTTTTATCCTTCAAAAGCATGCCTGCCTCTCTGTATATGGTTCCTTGTACCCAGTCACAATCTAACTGTTTCATTACTGCAGCCTCACACTGCTCATTTGAACCATCATACGTTGAAGCTTCTCAAGAACTGGACATGGCAGTTTGTTGTGATTCGCCCTGTATGCTCCATCCTAATGATTGCTTTACAACTTCTTGGAGTGTACCCTAGTTGGGTTAGCTGGACCTTTACTATGATCTTAAACATATCCGTTTCACTGGCTTTGTATTCTCTTGTGATTTTCTACCATGTCTTTGCAAAAGAGTTGGCACCTCACAAGCCACTAGCCAAGTTCCTGTGTGTCAAAGGAATTGTCTTTTTCGTTTTCTGGCAGGTACTCCTCTCATCTTTTCTTACAGCCTTATCTGTTGCTTTCTTGTAAATTACATATTGGAGTTCAGTTTTGCTGTTACTTGCTTATTGACAAGGATATTGTTCATGCCTGTGGGACCCTGAATTATTGATTAGACATGTTCTATATTTTCAAATCCTAATGGTATTAAAAGTAAACCATTAGTAAGTTTCAAAAAAAAAAAAAAAAATCAAACCATTAGCACGCAATTACTTTATGGAGTCAGCTTTTACATTAAATTTCCTTATGCTTAGTCTTGAAAAAATTAAACTTCCTACCACTTTGCAGGGTATTCTGCTTGAGATTCTTGTAGCACTAGGCATAATCAGATCACAACATTTCTGGCTTGACGTGGAGCATATTCAGGAAGGTATTCAGAATGTACTAGTGATTGTGGAGATGGTTTTCTTTGCTATCTTTATGCGTCATGCATACAGTGCTGCGCCATATCGCCAAGAAGCTGTTACAAGTTCAGGAGATAAAAAGAAAGAGTGATAATGCAACATGTATTAATGTTGTAAAAATCATCTTCAGACATCGTATCTTCTTCCTATTGCTTGTATGTTATCCTGGACTTGCTTGTTGATGTATACTAGATTCTTCTATTAAATAATGTATCCTCAATGGAGTTAGAAGTATGCAGAAATTGATGGAGTAAGTAGAACTACAGTTTAATCAACAGGCAGTGTAGTTGTACCTTGCACCTATTTCAAGATATGTAGAGATGAAAAAAGATCTTATTAGAACTAAACAGATCCACTAGAATATATTGTGAGAGTTACTTAGAACTGAATCCTTCCATCCTGAGCCAATGGCTACTTCATTTGAAATAAAAACAGAGAAACATATGAGCTGGTAATTCTTTTCTTTTCTTTTTTCCAAAATATAATTATAACGTTTTATTATCCATTTTCCTTTACCCATAAGGCGGGGAAAAAGATAGTAGTACACTTTTCACAAGGAGAAAGCAAAAGCAAGCAGGTGAAGCGTAGATATAATTGTTGTGCTCCTTTTTTATTACTTTCCCTCTCATTTCCTTGATATATTTTTTGGTCTACAGCAAGTTTTTTACTCTTGAAACCTCGAGCGGGAACTAAATTTTAATATTTACCTACAACCTGTTCTGTTTTTAATTTGACCCCGCCCTCTTTGATAACCCTTTTATTAACCAACAAATGTGTCCCAAATATTTACACAAGACTTCAAAAGTCTTTTTTAACTCATTCTTTCGAGCTAGTGCCGGGGATTGAGCTTATGAGATGCAGTACATAATGTTTTTTCCATTTACCTTAGACATGATGGTTTCTTTATGATCGAACATCCTTGTCAAGAAGACTAGATAACCAATATAAATCTGATATTCTAAATTTTACTCATGCAATATAAATTCTTGTGATAAACAAGTCAAAAAAGGTAAATATCTCTCACTATTGCGATGCTCTATATGTGTGCATTATACAATTATTTGCAATACACTGGAAATCATAAGATTGAAAATAATGAAATAAATGTAATTACTATCATAATTTACGTTTCGTTTGTCAATCAATTAAATTGAGCACATCTTTCCCAAAGCAACTAGTAGTAGACACATCATTGCAGAGTTGTCATTATGAAACTATGATTTCTTTTTCATTTCTATAAGATTATCAAGCTCTGATTATTTTTCAAATAAAGTCTGCAATACAAAAATTATAAAGATTTCAAACAAGAAAAATACTAATTGATGTATGATTAGTGATAGTAACAGTTATTAAAAAATAAAAGATATACTATTGGTTACAAGAATCCTAAAATACGACGAGTTTACAACACTTTTAGTATAGCAGGTCAAGCAAAGCCATCGAGTTGCATATTATTATTTTTTTGGTTTCATTTTTAGATATTTTTTCTAGTATATTTCATAAAGAATAACACATTTTATATTGATATTTATTTTCAATTTTTTAGTTTATTAAGGATATGCTTTTATAACTATAAAAATTATTATGACATATTTAAGATCATAAATTTTAAGTTGTTACCATATAAAATGAAACTTAGAAATAGTAGTGTATTTTCTCTCTTTTTCCTTTTCTCTTAACCCTTAGAAACAAATTACACACAAATTTATATAAATATATAAAGCTGGGCATATTTGAGGTGATGTGTCACCTCTCTATGACTTAGCATTCCTATTTTTCTTTTATCTCCTTTTTTTGACATTTTTCGTCTCATCTGGTCCAAAATTCTCCTTTTGTTTTCGACAGACTTTACATATTCCCACTACTTTCAGCAATTGATATGGTCTTTTTTTTGTCTTAATAATAGTTGAAGCCTCTATTAATTAGAATGTCATTCCCACTACGTTTCAGCAATTGAGAGGCATTTATTTGCCTTAAAGTTTAATAACAGTGCTGGATTTATAAGTTATATATATTGAAACTCTATTTAGAATGTCAAAAGCATAAAGTGATAATCTCATTATAATTTCATAGACGACCAATCTACTTTTGTTCAATATTCTTTGTTTTCATTCCTTTTGGTTTTTAATCTGTTTTTTATTCCTCCTTTCACTCCCTTTTGAATTTCACACACCGTTAAACATGACAAGAGCAAGTTCTCCACTTATTCCCCTTCTCTCTCTTTTAATCTAATATATTTTATCTTTAATTTAATATTTTTTCTTTGAATTCTATATCGAATCATGATTCATGCTGGCGATATTTAGTTAGTTAGAATGTCTATTATCATTATTATGGATGTCTTTTATTTTTGATGATTTCCTTGAGCTTTTAATGATAGTCGTACTGTATAGAATCATAAGAATCATTTGCACGCATCAATATGGTGGGCAAACAAATGTGAATGGCAAAAAATTTACAGGTAGAGGTTTCAAGTATTTTTCTTTAAGTTCTTTCTTTCATGTGATGTATAACTAGGGGTAGAAGTATCTCGAGTTGAGAATTTCAGTATATTGATGTGCAATGAGTTTATGTTAAACTTGAGTAAAATATTCAATGTGTTTGTAGGAATATCATTTGGGTTGCATACAAATGGATTGTATTTGCAAGATTGAGAGGAGAGTGTCAGAAGAGAGATTTTTTGGAACCAAAGTATGATGTTTTATGATAAAGAACAAAAATATAATAAAAGCTAAAAAGCTACTTATATATAAATACTCAAAATAACTCTAGAACTTCTTTGATAATAGTCAGAAACAACTACATATAGATTTTGTGTCTATTCTAAAATCGTAAGCTCTTTAATTTGATCGAGGGAGAGATTCGGGCTTTTTTTGTTGTGCATTTGAAGTATTCTTTTCTAAGGTTTCCAATTTTTATTATTAGGAGTTTGCATGTTCCTTTTGTAGATTATCTTTTTGAAGAAAAAATACCAAAAAACTATTCTTCCCTTTATTTTACTGATGGTATTAGTTTATTTGATTTATTTTATTGAAAAAATATTTATTTTATTATAATTTACTATAATGTCAGAAGTTTTTCTTTTCAATAGAGCATTATTGTTTGATAATACTTTCAAAAATATATTATGTTGCTTCTGCGTCATACATACAAACTTGTATTTGTTAATTATGGTTAGGATTATTGTGTTTATTGTCTTTTAAATTTACTTTAAAGGTATTTCAGGTATTTTTCTTGCTTCCATATTATAAATAGAAACTTATATAGTTATACTCCTATTTATTTATCATGCTTGAGATTATTCTTTCCATAATCTACAATGAAGAATGTTATACTTGGGAGTTGGGATATTGAGTACATTTAATTTTTTCAGTAAGTCCTTTAACTTTTTGTGAGATTTTCAATGTTGTTTTGTTTATGGGTCAAAATCGTGAGAAACTTTTAAAATGATTGTCTATGCATAATTACCATGAGGTATTTACTTTGGAATTCTTTGTAAAACCTCCTAATCACTATAATCATACGTAATTTCTATAATTTCTTATGCATCTGTGGTTTCTTTTGCTTTTTTTGGTCCCCAATATGAGCTAAATAATGTTGATATGCTTAAGGTATTAAATTTGCGAAAGATAGAATATGATTTTAATTTTGAGTTAGCATATCATTACATATGAGTGATTGTGATAATTAAATTTTACAAGATATAGAATTCTATCATTGTAGGGAAAAAAAGAATATGATGGTTAGATTACACATGATTTTTATAGATAAGAAGGAAACATTAGTATTTTTATGTTTCTTCTTTCTTTACATCTATAAATTTATAATATCATTTAACAAATTTATAAATATTTTTTAATCACGCCCGAAACGCGAACAAATTTACCAGTACGCAATGAATTGCGTCTTAATGGAAAGAACACAGGAAAATTATGCATGTCTTGTCACCAGGAAAATAATTCTTTTCTGCTTTTGTTAATTCCTCTATACTAGAATAAACTTAAATTGTTAAAAAGAAAAATATAAAACCTGGTCCCACCTCTTAGAAGAGCGAGTTCTAGGCCACGTATGACTGGAAAAATCCTGTAGAGAAGGCGAGCTGCTCTGCAAATTGCAAACTTCTTATTTTTCTGTAAAAATGGAGTCTTTATATTATCCCTTCTATTTTTAGAATTGTAAAATATACAAAAGCCTCAACTTCCCTTCACATAAACTTACTTCTTCAATTCATTTCACTTCCTCTTTTTTCTGTAAAAAGGAATTGAACTTTGCCATGACAGCACTTGCTCAAATTTCCATCAATTTCCTAGCCTTAAATACACCACACAATGCTTTGTACAGAAAACCAAACTTTATTGGGCTAAAACTACGTCGACCCATCTGTTGTTACACTCATTTAAGTACAAGAAATGTATCATTTTGGAACAAGTTAAGAGCTTTTAAGGAGAAATCCTCGTTCTTGAAAGTTAAGAGGGCTAAAAATGGGAGTTTGGAGAGATGGGGTGGTGAGAAGAGAATGATTGTTGTGAATTTCAAACAAGGGCTTGGATTTGATGGAATTGGTGATGGTGGTGGTGGTGGTGGTGGTGGTGGTGGTGGTGGTGGGAGGGATAATAGTAACACTGTAAGAGTGGTGACTAATCTTGTTCTAGCAATTGGGTTGACTTATCTTTCTATGACTGGTCAGCTTGGTTGGGTCTTGGATGCTATTGTTTCTGTTTGGGTCTCTCTCTCTCTCTTTCTCTCTCTCTCTCTCTCTCTCTCTCTCTCTCTCTCTCTCTCTCCCCCCCCCCCCACACACACACACACACACACACACACACACACACTTCATATTTAGGATGGTTGTATTCACTACATTTTAAAATTTATTTAAAGTTCTCGCTGTTTGCAAAGTGCTTCAACCTAAAGGACTAGTATATTACAGTTTCTTTCATAGTGCAGTCAATCTATGTATTGCTGCTTTGCATGTATTAACAATGATTATATTGTCAATTAACAGTAGTCATCCATTTCCTGGCTTCCAGCTCCTTGCAGTTCTACTACCAATTGTAGGTTTGGGAGCTTTTATTTGGTGGGCTGGACGAGATATAGTTCAAGGCACTGTAAGTGAACCATACTCGCATATCTTCGCTTTGCGAAATCTATCCTATTATTTTAACTCCCGCTTCGAAATTGCATAAGTGTCTGCTTGTGCCTGTGAAGCGTCAAATTTAAGCAGCCTGTTGAATCGTTTGACTGATTATAAATTTATGTGGATAGTACATCTCATCCATTATTTTGAAGTGTTGAATTGCAGTTTGAATTACTTTAGTATATTAAAGTGGTCCAATACCAGACTCCTCTAATGTATGGTTCCCAATGAGATCACTTTCTCGCCTGTTAGCTTGATGCGCACTTCCTTTAGTCTCTATAGATTTGGTTATCTCAACATGTGTCATGTACTGCGTTTCATCAAGGACTTCTATTGTTATAGACTTCAACTAAAATGCATAAATTTCATTCCAATAACGCTATGTCTATCATAGCTCTATCTCGCCACAAATCTATTAACCACTTCTCAGCTATCTCAAAATGTGTCATGTCCTGCATCATGGGACCTCCAGCATTATATACTAAAACTGAAATGCTTAAGTTTCAAATGAAAAACAGAATTTCTAGAATAACTACTATTTTGCGACAAACAATATATTTTTACAATGTCCACATGATGCTTTCACCAAGTAGTATGGATTATTCCGTTATAGATGCAAGCCTTAGGTGTGTTGAGAAATTTGATTTTTTTAAAAAAATTTAAAGAAGATCAAATGAAGTGTTCTTTGGGTCCATCGGACAACTATCAAACTTCTTATGGCACATGTTTCCTTATGTGTTTGCTAATGAATTTCTCCTATTTTGCAGTGCCCAAACTGTGGGAATGATTTTCAAATTTTCAGGTAAGAGCAATGGAACCTTGTTTAAGAACAAGATATGAATCCAGGCGGCGTGATTATTTCTGTTAGTTACTTATAGCATTGATTTTCACCCAGTGCAGGTCTACTTTAAATGATGAGGTTCAACTTTGCCCTTTCTGTACTCAACCATTCTCAGGTTAAGTTGATACTCTAAGTTGGCTTGTCTCCCTTTTTTTTGACAACTTTCTCATAGCTGATCGACCGATAGCATTCTTGCCGTCAAAATCTTGTGGAGTTGGGCCTCTTTGCAAGATTTTTGCATTACCAGTATTATTTCTCATCATATATGCACCTTAGAAAGCAGATTTGGGTATTATTTTAGTTGGTGGAATGGGGAGTAACGAGCGGTAAACAAGACAAGCCAAGTCTAATAGATAGTTTATTCAAGTTTGGGAGAAATTTTATACCAAACTTTACTGTTGTGTTCAAACTTGGTATCATTGTCCATTACCAGATGAAGCAGTTCTCTAACACGGCTTTTCTACGCATTGAATACAGTTCATTGCTTTGTCAATGGACTTTGAGCCTGAGCTCAATTAGCTAAGGAATATCAAATCCAATTAGTTAATTATTTTCTGAATGAACCACGGAAAAGATTTATCAAGAAATTCAAGTATGAAATAGCGTGTTTCATGTGTGGCATGTACCGTTGTTTACCTCGCTTTTCTCCACCTCATAATCTTATTCCTTTGTCTAAATGCATATATGCGACGTAGACCATCTATGTGGGCTTTTTTGCATTGCAGTTAGGCTTACTGCACTGATCTCCCAGCCCTAGATTTCATAAGGAGAACTTCATGTATTTCTCTTCTTTGCCTTAAAATTATCTTCTCTCCATCGATGTCCTTTGAATCCTTGGAGTATATACATGTTTGATATTTTTAATGGTGATTAAAAGTACACTTGGGTACAGCAGTGCCATCAGATGTTGCTACCGATAATTAATATCGTGAAATTTCTTGGTCAAACATTGATATGGATCATATCATGGTAACTGATGCAAGCGAAGCTTGTTATTTAAGATAGTCCATGCATCATTCTTATTGATGAGTTATTCTACACATCATCTTTGGGCTAAATAAGTTTATATCTGCAGTTGTTGGTGATGAGTTCGTGAGAGACCCAGTAAAGTTCTCCAACCAGTCAACTACATTTGGTCAAGCATTCAGTGATTTCAGTGCTCGTTCAAAGAAAGGTTTGCAGCTTTCTTACCCTTCTTTTTTAAAACATTTACTGGTTAGGATGTTTTTATAAAGTGTATAATCGATTTAGCTAAATTTGGTACATAATAGGGCAATAACAGTCTATTCGTCTCGTGAAGTTTTTTTGGGATATCGTTCATTTGACGAGTTAATGCTGCCTCTCACTTAAATGAGCTCGACTTTTGCAGTTCTCTCTTTTTAAAAGTTAGTCAGCATAAATAAATATGAGGATGGATTCCTTCAAGAAAGAAAACCCATTCTTTTTTAACTTTTCTGGAATCCTTATGTGCTCTATTAGTGTGGATATCCGAATATTTCCCTAAGATTAAAGCCTTTTTGTCTAATACAATAAGTTTTAACAGTTGAAAACATTATGGGGAAGCAGCTAATCTTTCCTTCCATATTAGATACAAACTTAATTGCTTTGAGATCACTATGCTAGACTGTCAACTTCTTTTGATCTAGATTTCTCATGCTTATTCACTTTGAGTTTCTCTTGAAACAAAAGGAATCTCTAGTTTTTATTCTTCTGAATATGATATTCAAACATTTTATATATTTATAGAGAAGAGGGGCTTAAGCTGTTAGTAACCATCTTTGAGTGAACATTCCTTCTAAATCCACCCCCTTCCTTAGTGGGACACATATTTTGAGGGGTTGGGCGTGGGGACATAAGGATTCAGTAAAAGCTAAAAGGCTTCACAAAGCCTAAAATTTCAACCAACCATATTTATGTTTTTCTCATTGTAAGTTTCTGTCAGAGAACTTTTTAAGCATAAGCTTTTCAGAGATGAATCTTCCAAACATATTTCCTGGATAAGGTTGAAGCTATCCTTATAATTGATTTAGCCGCTAGATTGTGGAATACTGCCAAAACTTGCGCAACTTTTGATCATCAGGGTTTGAATCAAGATCCATGGGATCCCTCGGTATCTGGATTAGGGACTACTTCACCTCTTGTATTTACTTTACAGGTAAGGATTCCACTATCGGAATTGTTGATGTTGAAGCAGAAGTTAAGGACGCGGAGTAGGCAGTGGTCTCCAGTGATACACTGGCATATGGTAAACCACTCAGATTCATTTTGGCTATGCATGTGCTCCACAACACACTTCGACGAAAACTATAGCAACTTGTAAACATATATATATACGCATTAGAGAACAAAACTGTGTCTCCAGTCTTTATTTGTTTGAAAAGAAAATTCCATGCACAATTGTTTTGTTGTTTTTCCATATATACTGCCAGTGTAGAAGCAGTGTCCAGAATAAAACTGTTTGGACGCTGTGTACAATCAGTGTTTCTTAAAAAGAAGTCATTTATTGTCATAATCTGTCCATGTTTATCTACTGGATGACACCTTGTTTCTGTCCATCTTTTTCATTTCAGAATTGATCCTTTTATTGATGTTAACAATGTAGAGTCTTTTAGCTAGCTATGTATTGTCTGAGCTGGTTCAACAAAATTTGCTATAATATTGATATGAGCATACGCACCCTCTGAACTTAGGAGGAAATTTATCTTTTAGCAGTCCTTTTGGGGTCTTGTCATATCATGTATGAGCCTGGTTCCTTTTCTTCTTTCGCAGAAATCATCATTAGGATTTATGGGAATGCAGCAGCTGATGGGAAGAAGAGAAGTGTTCAGTAAGCACTATCATTTGTCATGAAATTCCGAAGAACACGACATTCAACATAGCTTACCATGAACATGACTTACAGTCGCAAACACATAGTAAACATATTATAGAATGCTGCTGATTATGTTAGTGAAAGTGGTGATACCACCATACTTGCTTGTAGTTGCCCCATAGTATACCATAGCATACAATAACATGCATTCGTCATCCCCATGGATTGGTATTTTGTAAGAACACGTTCTTCCTTCTCATCAGGTGAGGTGTCGAGTGGCACTTGTTAATGTAACTCAAATGTATATCATAGAACAATAATTTCTTAGACGGTTTTCATTCTTTAAATCTTCGACTCCAAGTTGCAAGGTGTTGATTGTATTATGATGTAATGTCTCCACAAAATATGTACACTCCGCTTAGAGATTAAAGAGGAGCTGAAAGTATTACCTTAGAGTGTGCAAGCTGATCCGGATACTATTTTTTTTTAAAAATCACCTTGGTAATTTTCTCAAGAACATGAAGAACCATATCTCAAGAACGTTTGTACTGTGAAAAATAGAAAGAATTGGATTAAGAATACTGGTCTTACGAAACCTTTATGCTATACATATGAGGAAGTGTATGTAGCATAGTACTACTACAACGTTGTAAAGCTTAACCTTGTGCATAAAATAGTACTACTACTTTTCTGTACAATATATTTTCTCAAGTTAAGCAAGGTACATTTGCTTGCACGGAATGAGTTATGAAAGTTGGATGGAACCACATTCATAGGTTGCTACCACTTCAGATTTTGCCTTTTCTCTCTGACAGCAGAAGCAATAAAGCGAATCTTGTACATTTCTAAACGTTGTAAAGCTTAACCTTGTGCATAAACCACAGCTAAAAGCGTTCCATATTTCCACCAACATATCACATAATACCAGCGCCTCATTTTAAGTTTTCTGTCAGTTTTCTCCTTCAATATAGCTAGAATTGTATGAATACACCTCCCAAAGTCTAACAAGCATGAAAGGAAACAGCTTGATGAAGCAAATGAGCTTTGCTGGATCTATGAAGCTCCAAGATTCTTTATTCCCAGCTGTTGAGCTACTATCATGCCAAAAAGGACCACCACGCATCGTGGTGTACTTGGTTCATTAAGCTCCATCAAACCAGGTCTACACATTCAAATTTGTTAAAATGACAAAAGAAATGGAATGAAAAAAAACCTGTTGCTCGTCTCTCGACATACTCATAGTCATTATGCAACTGAATACGTAACTAAATTTGTTTCAAAAGAAAGAAACACCAGAGTCTCAGTAAGCAGTAAGCAGAGAGTTTCTAAATAGACCGACAGTCTACAAGTAAAAAAAAAATACATAGCTAATTGTCCAGCATTTCATGTGCAATTCAGTCCAATAAGAGAAATGGAGGAAATGGGGGGAAACCATGCAAAACTCATGGCAAAAATTTAAGACCACATAGCCCAAGCAGCGGATTTATTCAAGGAGATCCTAGACGCATCCAATGTTAGTGGGATCCTTCACCAACTTTCTGTCATGAGATGAATCAAATCAGATCAGATATTCAAGCAGTTTAAGAATAGCAGTCTGTTCAAGGTGAAATGTCCATATACACTGTACACATGATGAAATGTTTGCTAGGTTCAGTTAACTTGCTTAATACCTTTTTCTTCATAAGTAAAGTAAAGTAGAAATAGAGAGTTAAAATATATGCTTTAACATTACCAGCAATAACAACATATTTGAATGAAGTTGTTCAACGTGAAAAGGGGCGTACCTCTTCCTTCTTCTCTTTGTTTCCCTTTGTGAAGAGCTTATAACCTCCGTAGAAGGCCAACCCCCAACCAGTAAGAGAGACGATCACAAACTACAAGGACCAAAAGTCCTAATCAAACATCAAAGTGTATAAAGTGCACTAACTACTAGTGCTTGTGATTAATGGAGAGACTACAAGTTCTAATTCCAAGTTAAAATTAAAACAATATAAAGAGAATCAAATTACATAAATGCGAAAAAAATAGCAATTTAGCAAATCCTTTCCTGTTATATGCACAAATACAGTGACTGGGAGCTTGAGAGAACTTTGGAGTTCTACAAGGTCTTGGAAGTTTTTCAAAGATTCAGTGATTTTGAAGATACACTGAATTGGAACCGAAACAGCGATGGGACCTATACTGTTAAATCTGCTTATCTTGTTGTCTCTAATTCAGACCAGCATATAGAACATTGGCCCTGGAGGCAAATCTGGACAGTTAAGGCACCTTTCGAGGTGGTCTTTTTTCATGGTCAGTGGCAAGAGAAGCATGTTTAACACAAGAAAACTTGAGAAGGGGTTTTCAATTATGCTCTAAGTGCTCACTTTGTGGTACAGCTACAGAAACCAATAGCCATTTGTTCTTCACTGTCCTATCGTTGAACAACTATGGCAACGTTTTCTTAATATTGTGGGCCTTAAATGGAGTATGTCAGCAAACACTTGTGATCTATTGAAGTGTTGGAATTATAATGCGGGTATAGTGAGACAGAAGAAATGGTGGAGATTGGTTCCTACTTGCATTATGGTGGACAGTCTCGAAGGAGATAAATTCAAGAATTTTTTTAAGACAGAAGCAACTCCTCACAGAATACCAAAATGAATTGTTTCCTTTTGTTTCATTTCTGGTGTAAAAAAAACTTTGTGGAGGGGGCAGAATCTTTAGCAGATTTGATAGGTTGCTCTGTAACCTAAGGGAAACATAGCTGGGGTCTGCTCTTTTTGAAAATATAGCTTGGCACTGCTTTACTGTTGTTTTTTGGTCTTATTAATATATATAGAAATTACCATTCTCAAAAAAATTCACAAATACAGCAATTAAGATCTCCTGTTATATCCAAAGATGTCATCGCACACAATTGAAAGGATTTCTAGTCAGTGAACTATTGAAGATACAGCTCCAAAACATTAGTGACTCACAACTGGAACCTAAAGCTGTCAAAAGGTATGGATTTTGTCAACCTAATCTGCACTGCTATTGAAAGGATACATGCAAAGCTCCATGTAATATAAGATTTTGCAGTGGTCTAGAATATATCTTTAGAAGAGGCAAAACATCATTCCCAGTAAGTAAAGAGAAAGAATATCATTTCTCACAATCATAGGTGAGTGAATACTCCATATAATCTTCTGGATCCCAAATACATAAAGAAAACTACAATCCCCACCTAAACTTGTTGCCAACCATGCATAAGCGACCATTAAAATAGTTCTCTATCTGACATCTTACATTCAAAGTTCCTACAATTACTAAAGTACTCCGTTAGGTAAAAGTTAAGCAATACTTGGGGTAAGAAACTCGCAACAAATTTTAGAAGTTTCATAAGTCAAGCAATATGATAATGCCAAAGCCAACAAACAAGCATAGCCATAACAGTTTAAACAAGTAGAAAAGGCATCGCAAATGTCAGAAAAACTCACGTGCTCTTCTTTCCATTTTGATGGACTCATCGGATCCTGCCAAAAGTTCACCTTCGGAGGTCCATGATGATCTGCATAAAAAAGAATACGTAATTATTTCAACTTCCAGAATTCCATGTCCATGAATAACGCCATTACAAACTAATCCAATGGGTAGCTATGATTTATTTTACAGGAAGATAATTAAATTTGAGAACAGACTGAAGTTTCAAAAATTTAAGGAAAATTAGTGAAATTACCACCACCGCCGGCGAGACCACGCCGCTGGATAAGTAAGGCGCCTTGCTTCGTTGTACTAACTGATTTGGAAGCGGAGAATCGAGATAAGTTCGCTGCTTGACGTGCCGCCATCGTATCGTATCGTCCTGATATCAGAGCCTACCGGACTGAGGGAGTGAGCTCCTCGAAATGAGTAAATGCTAAAAGACAATGGCCAAATGACCCAAATGCCCTTTTTCAGTAGCTACTGAACGTACTGGGCTTGGCTGCTTGGCCCAAAGGCCTTCGTAAAGCTGCAGAAAGGATTATTTCAAATTTTATTACCTTCACCACTCAAATTTCAATTTAATTACAATATAGGCATATACAATTTATCAATTATATACAATTTAAAAATTAAATGAGTATTCTTTTATAATAGGAATTGAATAAGAAATCAATTATTTTACATTTCTCACTTTTTTAAAAAATAATATATATAAATTATACATAATTATACATATATTTTATAATTATGTCTTATTTTTGTCCTTTTGTCTTTTTATTTTTTTTGAGTCGAGGGTCTTTCGGAAATAATTTCTCTACTCCTTCGGGGTAGGGGTAAGGTCTGCGTACACATTACCCTCCCCGGATCCCATTAGTAAAATTTTACTGGATTGTTGTTGTTGTTGTTGTATACATATATTTTATATTTATCGTCTGTTTTTAATTTTAACACGGGGTGAACGACTACTTAAGTTAAATCTTGAAAAAAAAAAGAGAAGGGAGATTGGATGCGAACTTAAATTTAAACACTACTTCAAAAAAGACGGAAAATTGTAGGCAAACATAAACTTTGCAACCACTAGGTGGGCGTTTGGACATAAGAATTATACAGAATTCCGGAAAAAAGTAAAAGAAAATTCAAATAAAAATGGTATTTGAAAATTAGAGTTGTGTTTGGACATGAATATAATTTTGGGTTGTTTTGAAGTTTTGTGAGTGATCTGAAGTGAAAATTTTGAAAAATAGTTTTTTAAAATTTTTTAAATTTTCGAAAAATTCTGAAATTCATCTTCAAGAAAATTAAAAATTTCATGGACAAACATTGTTTCGAAAAAAGTAAAAAAAAATCGAAAAAATGTGATTTTTTTTAATGAACAAACAGGCCCTAGGTGAAAAAGAAACAAAATAATAAAAAGAAAAAAAAACTAAACTTAAACACTACAGATAAGTTTAGCACTTTGCTGTCACAATTTGTTTCAATGGGGCCGGGCACTATGCAAAATAATGTATTTGAGACTTATTTAACTAATAAACCACTAAAAGCATTGGAGTTATTTAACTAAACCAATTATTTTTGTTAAGGATGACGGGATACGAATGTTCGTATCAGATACGAATGTTCGTATCAGATACGAATGTTCGTATCATTATAAAAGTGAGAAGAAAAAAAAGGCAGCCAGGGATGGTATTCGTAAGAGCGAAAAACATTTATAGGAGGAAACGTCTCATATACCAAAAAAGTTTTAAAATGTATGCGATCGAAATAGATTTCGGCCTTTCTACGTTCGATCGAGTTCGAGTGTTAAAAAGTTGGAATGAGGTTTTGGGGTGAGCTCTGAGGTCGGTACTAATGAACCTCGAGCTCGAAGGTCACTCGAGGAGGCGGCTCGATAATCCTATCGAGCCCGTGACCGAATCGATCCGCAAGGCACTACTTCGAGGTCGGAAATACGCGACGTCCATCTCGAAGGTCGAACTCGATCCGAGACCGAAGGGCCCGACCCAGTAACGAGTTCGAGCTAGTATCGAGCTCACAGACAAGAGCCGTTGCAACCGCACCAAGAGAGAGAATTTTGGCGGGAATTGAAGAAGAAACAAGTCATCACGGGCCCTCCACTATATGTTTTATTATTTTTTATAATAACCCTCTTCTATAAAAGGGGATCCTTGTAAGCCAGGGACACAGGAGGGGAAAAAGAGGAGAAAGGAAGATCACTTCTTATATTGATAGTTATCCCCTTATATTTGCTTTACTTATTCATTCTTTTTTGCTTATTATTTTCATTCTCACAGCCAACAATACACATATTTCTATTTCTCTACGCGATTTATATCGAATTGTATCGTATATCCTTAGAACCATACACAAATCTAACGTTATCCGATTTTTTCGGTAAATAGTTTGGCGCCCACCGTGGGGCCAATGGTAACAGTGATCGTTTGATATAAATATAAAGTACACGCCAGTTTGCAACTTCAAATCAGCAACGGCTTCACTTATCGACCACGAAATCGGCCTTCAAGATGAAACCAACAACTTAGCACCCGGGGCCGGGAAGGCCACTCGATGATGGCACTGAGGCTCGAATCGAAGCACCCGAAATTCGAGTCGAAGTACCATTGGATGTTAATTCACAAATAGCTCTAGGGGTGAATCAGCGTTCCGAACCGGAAAGAAGCATTCAGGGCGGTACTCGATCCGTAGCTCGAGACACCCATAACGTGGAGGAGATCGGAGTCAGCTTACGGATGATCTTCGAGATGTTACAAGCCCAGCAAATAGCGATAGCTCAGTTGCAGAGCCAAACTCAGGTACAAAGCAGACCGGAGCCCAATCCGCTTCGAGAAGTAACCCACAGAACGGAACCAGCCATAGAGAAGTCAAATGAGCAAGATTCGGAGACTACTCCCGAAATTACTAAATTGCTCGAGGAACTCACAAAACGAGTCGAAGCCAACGATAAAAAAATAGAGACATATAATTTCAGGGTCGACCAAATCTCGGGAGCTCCACCAATGATAAAAGGTCTAGAAACGAAAAAATTCATTCAAAAGCCTTTTCCCTCGAGTGTAGCCCCAAAACCAATCCCCAAAAAATTTTGTATGCCCGAAATACCCAAATAGAACGGAACGACCGACCCCAACGAGCACGTCACTTCTTACACGCGTGCCATCAAGGGCAATGAATTGGAATATGATGAGATCGAATCTGTATTATTGAAAAAATTCTGTGAAACTCTGTCAAAGGGGCAATGATATGGTATCATAATTTACCATCTAACTCCATTGATTCTTTTGCTATGCTTGCAGACTGTTTTGTAAAAGCACATGCCGGAGCCATAAAGGTCGAAACTAGAAAGTCGGACCTGTTCAAGGTAATACAAAGGGATAACGAGATGCTAAGGGAGTTCGTAGCTCGTTTTCAAACGGAACGAATGGATCTGCCACCAGTCACAGACGATTGGGTTGTTCAAGCTTTCACTCAAGGTCTAAATGAGCGAAGCTCGAGGGCTTCACGGCGGCTGAAGCAAAATCTGATTGAGTACCCAGCTATTACTTAGACCGATGTGCACAATCGATATCAATCCAAAATAAGAGTCGAAGATGACCAGTTGACTTCTAGGTCCATTACGAAAAAACAAAAGTCGACCAGAGATCGATACCAGCCATATAGCGGAAACGATACTACTGCTGAGTATCCGAGGCCTCTTTAAAATCAACCTCGTACACATGGGGGCTTTATCATTGTACGCAGCTGTGCTAATTATCAAGTTCGGTGTGAAGGAAGTTACTTCGTTATTTCATAACAAACAGTGTCTCAACGGGAAACGTCGTAAAGGCCAAATGGTCAAAACGAACCATGCTTATACAGTTGGCTCGAGCCTTGACGCAAAACATGAACCCATGTATAATGACTTGCAAAGAAAGCTCTATTCTTTACCGATATCCTATGTTCAAGATTTATTATGCAAACAGGATCGAGTTCAAATCATTCGCTCGACCGCCAAGCCTACGGGCTACATCACATCGAGTTCGAATCATTCACTCGACTACCAAGCCTACGGGCTACTTTGACTATTACGCCTACGGACTACATTGCATCGAGTTTGAATCATTCGCTCGGTTGCCAAAGCCTACGGGCTACCTTTATTTCGAGTTCGAGCAATCACTCACTCGACCATTAAGCCTACATGCTATCTTTATTTCGAGTTCGAGCAATCACTCACTCGACCATTAAGCCTACGGGCTACTTTGACTATTACGCCTACGGGCTACATCACATCGAGTTCGAATCATTCACTCGACTACCAAACCTACGGGCTACTTTGACTATTACGCGTACGGGCTACATTGCATCGAGTTCGAATCATTCGCTCGACTGCCAAAGCCTACGTGCTACCTTTATTTCGAGTTCGAGCAATCACTCACTCGACCATTAAGCCTACGGGCTACCTTTATTTCGAGTTCGAGCAATCACTCACTCGACCATTAAGCTTACGGGCTACTTTGACTATTACGCCTACGGGCTACATTGCAATCGAGTTTGAATCATTCGCTCGACTGCCAAAGCCTACGGGCTACCTTTATTTCGAGTTCGAGCAATCACTCACTCGACCATTAAGCCTACGGGCTACCTTTATTTCGAGTTCGAGCAATCACTCGCTCGACTATTACGCCTACGGGCTACATTATTTCGAGCAAAACTACTCATTTCTTCGAGTTAGAACAAACACTTGACCATTTAAGTTGAAGGACGCTGGAGCCCGATAAAGCAAAGGGGACTACCCACGAGGCCCGAAGGCAACAGAGATTTAAATTCAAACTATCTATTTAGTTTGAAAGGCCATTTCTCTCCAAAAAGAAGAAGGATTTGTATTTACAATTTTTTTGTATAGAGGCGGCGAAAACGCCATCAGAAGTTACCCGATTCAAAGCATGTTGGGTCTCGTTGAAAAGACAGGCGGGCCCCGTCGCATTCATCACTGATTGATCTTCTCCGGTCACCAAGGACCGAAGGTAACTAATAATTCCCACAGGGGAAGGAAAAATTCGGGTATCCTCGATAAAGTCGGGGACTGTAAAGACGCATAAGATGATCGAGCATTACATACGTCATGGTCTGGATCGATAAAAACATCAGTGTATATCTGATCGAGCTGCTGAAAAATCATATCGTTTCTCGCCACATCCTTTTCTGAGAAACGAGGGGACTATCTGTATACGGTCGAAATAGATTCCGGCCTTCCTACGTTCGATCAAGTTCGAGTGTTAAAAAGCCGAAATGAGGTTTTGGAAGTGAGCTCTGAGGTCGGTACTAACGAACCTCGAGCCCGAAGGTCACTCGAGGAGGCGGCTCGATAATCCTATCGAGCCCGTGACCGAATCGATCCGCAAGGCACTGCTTCGAGGTCGGAAATACGCGACGTTCATCTCGAAGGTCGAACTCGATCCGAGACCGAAGGGCCCGACCCAGTAACGAGTTCGAGCTAGTATCGAGCTCACAGACAAGAGCCGTTGCAACCGCACCAAGAGAGAGAATCTTGGCGGGAATTGAAGAAGAGACAAGTCATCATGGGCCTTCCACTATATGTTTTATTATTTTTTATAATAACCCTCTTCTATAAAAGGGGATCCTTGTAAGCCAGGGGCACAGGAGGGGAAAAAGAGGAGAAAGGAAGATCACTTCTTATATTGATAGTTATCCCCTTATGTTTGCTTTACTTATTCATTCTTTTTTTGCTTATTATTTTCATTCTCACAGCCAACAATACACATATTCATTTCTCTACGCGATTTATATCGAATTGTATCGCATATCCTTAGAACCATACACAAATCTAACGTTATCCGGTTTTTCCGGTAAACATAAACAAAATAGGTTGGGAAAAAATTCAATTATTTTTACATTCCACCATTCTATGTTCAGACCCCTGATAGTTCTAAAACAGTATAAAGAATAAGAAAGTGAAGTAAAAAAAAAATTGAGTGTGGATAAATGTTAACAAGCAGCTTTAATATAATACTCCATTTATCTTATTTTAGTATAATTTTATTATTACTATTTTGAGTACTTAAACAATTCCATTTTTTGTTTAAAAAGTGATTTATTTCTAATAGGAACAAAATTATGAATTCAAAATTAACAAAATATGTATATAATTCATAATTTATTGAATATTTTAATTTAAAAATTCATGTTTAAGTTCATAGTAAAAAGTAAATATTTATTAATACTTCATAATTCACTGTTATTCCTGAAAAATACTGTAGACGAGGCTATGGTATTTATCACACGTGTGGACTAGCGAAGTATTTACACCAGGGTCCCAGTTCGCACGGGAACACAAAGTACGAAAAAGAAAAATGTTAAAGCAAATAAATAAGTCAAAATCAAAGAGAGACAAGTGCGATTCCTCCTCCTTTCTCATCCAGTCGCATTTCCTCGTTGGGTAATATATTGATTTTTACGCGTCGGAGAGGCTGAGGAGAGAGAGAGAGAGAGGAATCAGATCAGCAAATTTTCATTTTTTCCGATATCTTCTCTCTCCGTCGGCCAATTCCATTTCCGTTAAAACCCTTTACTCGTCGCCACCATGAATGAGAAGGCCAATGTTACAAAAGAGCTTAATGCTAAGCACAGAAAGGTATATATATCCTTCTGATTCATGAATTTTCACCCAATTTCCCTCTTCTCTCGTTTGATCTAAGTTAGATTTGATCTAAGTCAGATTTGATAAAGTTTGACTCTTGGTTAGATTTTGTGGATATATTTTATATGCTCTTATCAACTTATATTTGAGATTTAGGGCTTATTGTATCATTTCCCCCCTTTCCTTAAATTGGACTCATATTGTTAAGTTTATTCGTATATGATAGTTTGAGCACTGAAATGATGATCTGGTTCAAAGCAGGTGGCTTGAAATTAGAGTTTTGGATGTTCATTCTTTTCCTAATAGAAAAAGAAAAATAGACAGCTTTCCAGGACACTCATCATTTTTTATTTGTTTTAAATAATTTAAGGACATTAGGTGAAATTTGTTCATATTACCAAGGCACTATCGACATATTATGCCTTTCTTAGCTTGTTTAGTTGATTCAAATACGAATATAGCTGGTATTGAGAACCTAAAGTCAAAGCATTTGAACATTTGGCCATTCTGCCGTCAACTTTCTTCTAAGTGAAAGTGCTAGTTAGAAATGTTTACAGAAGTGTGAATAAAAATTATATGTAAAAGCATTGTGATGATCTATTGTTGAATAGAGTTCTCCAGAGCTCTCCCCATGGAGAGGTGCAGGAAAGATAGTTTCTTCATAATTAAGAAGCAGTGTGAAACCAGTTTAAGCCAACCTCTCAATGAAAACCTCCTCTTCCTGATTTTGGAAGTCCCATAACTGCCAAAGCTATACTAGCATCCGAGTTGAAGGCATTGAGTCATGATTTTGAATTCTTAATTGCCAAAGCTGTACACATATCGTGTAAGTATTAATACTGCGAGAAAAGAAAAAGGAAACTGTGGTATCTGTTCTTCTTTCTCTACTCTTAGCCCCTCACTTATTTTCCTTGGAGGTAGAAAGATAAAATTTTCTTTAATCAAAGCAAATAACATGATTAACCACAGGAAGACCATAAGGAAGCATGATTATCATTATGTAGTTTTTGGTTCTATAATGAATTTTCCCTTCACAGTTTATTTCCTGGTTGGTTTATTTCGATTCATGTGTGCCTTATATAATGAATTTACCCTTCACAGTTTATTTCCTGGTTGGTATATTTCTGATTCACGTGTGGATTATATAATGATTTTTCCCTTCACATTTGATTTTCTGGTGGGTTTATTTTCGATTAATGTGTGTGTTCACATCAAATTAACTCATTGCTGGGCTTTTTGGCAGATACTAGAAGGACTTCTTAAATTGCCCGAGAACAGGGAGTGTGCAGATTGCAAAGCCAAGTACGTATTAGGATGTATCTCAAATGTGGCAAAGTGAAGCTCGGATGTGCTTGTTAATAGATCATTGAATTGAAACAGAATTGGCTTTAATAAGCTCTTTGGAGTCCTTATGTTGACCGTACTTTACTTTTGTACCAATGCAGGGGTCCTAGATGGGCAAGCGTGAACCTGGGGATATTTATTTGCATGCAATGCTCTGGGATCCACAGAAGTCTGGGGGTGCACATATCGAAGGTGATATATTCCTCGTCATGACCAAAATGTCCCACATATTCTAAAAGTCTGAAATGGTGTGAGCACTTGCATGTTTTTCAGCTATAAGTGTTGGCCCAATTGAGAAATTGCAAATAAAGGTCATGGTCAACTTTAGTATTCCTTGTTGTTGCTGTTGTTTCCCATAGTATTGTTGCTTAATATTCTTGATTGAGTTAAAATTCTGTGAACGACTAATGTTGACTGAAAACTTAAAACTCATTCCTTTTTCAGCTGCGGCCACCCCTACTTAACATATGTTGATTTTAAATCACGAGGATGGAGATCATTTCACATCTATTAATTCATAATTTGTATGACTCTACTGCTGATATTCAATCTAATCTAACTTCCTCTGATATTGCATTGTCTTCTGATTTAGAGGGATAGTTATGTACTTTGTTTGGAAAATCACTCTACATTTCCTCATCTTCTCTGTGTTTTATGATGAGAATCCAGGAAATAATTTCGAACATCTTAATGTTATGAAGACATGTCGACTGAATGGAGTCATTTAACTAATACCCACAATCCTTGAAATGAGTAATTGCAATGAAGATTGTCTTTGGCACTGGTTTGCTGCTTTCGTCCGGCAAAAGAGTTTGCTGACAACTGCTAGTAATTATTAGGCAAAAGTCCATGGAACGATAATTTTATGCATAATCACAATAGCCATTGTGCACTTTTTGTTAATGTGTGGTTGTGAAGTATCTGCGGACTTGGAACATGTGATCAGATTTCTCTCAAGTCTCACCCTTCAACTTTCCCGGGAGCTCTTTTTTCTCTTTCCCCCCCAACAATCCTTGTATTTTAAATGGCTCATTATGGTTTCAGTCTGGTTTTTGTACATTTGAGGAATTGCCTCATTTTTCGTCAAACCCATGGGTTTCATGTTTCTATAGAAGATTAGGTGTCTTTTGTAGTCTGGTTTGATAACTATATGCATAATAATCACAATAATCCTTGTGCACTTTTTGTTAATACATAAAGTATCTATCAAATTGGAATATGTGATAAGATTTTCTCTCAATTCTCGCTATAGAAGATTAGGTGTCTTTTGTAGTCTGGTTTGATAACTATATGCATAATAATCACAATAATCCTTGTGCACTTTTTGTTAATACATTGTTGTAAAGTATCTATCAAATTAGAATATGTTATAAGATTTCTCTCTATTCTCGTCCTTCTGTTTCTGGATTCCCCCCCGCGAAAAAAAATTTGTATTTTTAAATGGCTTATTGTAGTTTGAGTCTAGTTTTGTTTTTGTTTCTATAGAAGATTGGGTGTCTTTCACAGAGCACTACTTTTTCTTTTGTAGGTTCTCTACTTTTTGGTATGTTGCCTGTATGCGAGATATAATTCCACATCTCTTACATATTGAATAAAAATATACACTATGAAAAATAACTCATTGTGCTCTGAATGATTATTGGCAACAATGACTATGCGTAAATCCCAAACAAGTTAGGGTCGGCTATATGAATCCTCTCTGACCTTCTAATCTGAAAGAATGTTACTTCAAATTTTTTGTTGTATTCTCTGATGTCTCTGAAATTACAGGTCAGATCAGCTACTCTAGACACATGGCTTCCTGAACAAGTTGCATTTATTCAATGTAAGATATCTGTTTCCTATAATTATCAAAGTTTAGATTTTGATTTGATAGAGAAATTTTTTAATTTTAGATAACCGTCTTTTTCTTCCTCTACTTTTTATCTCTTGGGTTCATATAGCAATGGGAAATGAGAGGTCAAATAGTTATTGGGAAGCAGAGCTGCCTCCAAATTATGATAGAGTTGGTATTGAGAATTTCATCCGAGCAAAGTACGTGCTTACTAAGTCTCTCCTAACAATTAATACCTTCATGCGGTCTTCTTCCCTCAATCTAGTATTTTATACTTATCCATGGCATCTCCTGTGTTTTGTTAAGATATGAAGATAAGAGGTGGGTCCCTAAGGATGGGATACAAAAACCATCTTCCAGGGTTCAAGAAGAGAGGGCTTCAGTGCAATGGCAACAAAACAGTGATAGAAGTGGGCGTGGGCATGCGACTAACTCAGGGGTTGCATCTGATGAGAGGAAGAATGTTCAAGCCCCGAACACAAAGCAAGATGTACCTGCTGCTAGAGTCAGTATACCACTGCCTCCTAGAGGGCCAGAGCATGTATGTTAAACTTTATATTCATCAAATTGGCTTTCTCCACATTTCTTTACCTTTCAGGTGTAATATTGTTGTCTCAATGTCTTATTTTGAATGAAATCCCCTTCATTTGCTGGTATATCTACTGGACTTGCCTTATGTATATGAGCTGATTGGGTCTTAGCCGTTAGGGTTTGGTTGCAGTTATTATTGGTGTTGAGTATTGATTCTTTACTCGTATTGTTGAATTAAGCAGCTCTTACTCATACTGCTTTTGAGTTACGAGATACTTGCAAAATAATTTTTTAGGTTAGGTATGTGGTGTATCCATATCCCCTCGTTAGTCCTTGTGTATAACTGCTCCTAACTGCTGTTAGTTGTTATTTCTTCCTACTTACTTGTTAGTCTTTCTGGATTAACATCAACACTTTCTCATAGGTTTGACTACTTGCAGGTAAGTTCGAGTCAGGTTGCTTACCAGACAAATCAGAAAGCAGAGCCTGTTGTAGTTGCTGAATCTATAAAGCAGGTTGCAGAAGCTACCAATCCTCCTAAAGTTGATTATGCTACTGATCTTTTTGACATGCTTTCTATGGATTCTCCAACTGACAATGGCTCAGAAGCAGCTTCTGCCGATGATAACTTATGGGCAGGTTTCCAGTGTATGTTAAGCCTCAGCTTTGTTTGAAACGTGTTTCTTTTTCTTCCCCTTTTTTTTTGACAATTAACATTTAGAGAGTGCAGTCGTCTTTCTTCCATTAGCATGGTTCATACTTTTCCTAGTTTTTAGTCTTTACTTCTAGTTTAGAGAGAGGTTATGAAAGTAGTTTGAGAAATCAACAGCGTGCAGTTTATCTTGGGATTTGAATTGAAGCTGTTATACTCCTCTTGTAGCTCATTTTCTCCTATAAAGAAAGTTGTGAACTTTGCAGCTGCTCAAGAAGCAACAAAAGCAGAAAAAACAGGGGCTACAAAAACTGAAGATCAGAAGTCTCAATCTGCTTCTGCTTCTGGAATTGAAGATTTATTCCAGGATTTACCATCAATTCTGCCTTCTGCCTCATCCGGGAAGCCGCAGAAAGATGTTAAAAATGATATAATGAGCCTTTTTGACAAGGTACAATACTGCTACAAGAAGTTGAAGTTTTTGGTCATGTTTAACTTTTCTGCTTTTATCTAAAAATGATGTTGGCCTTTACAGTCCAATATGGTGTCACCTTTTGCTATGCATCAACAACAGCTCGCTATGCTGGCACAACAACAGTCTTTACTAATGGCTGCTGCTGCTGCTGGTGGTGCTGTAAAAATTCCTGTGAATGCACAACAAGGCCCTAACGGTGCCAATATGGTAAACCAAAATTGGCCAAATTTAGGCTATCAGTTCCCTGGTGTGATAATGCCAGCAGCTGTTAAGACTGAGCCGGAGAAATATATGCAGGTAGAACACGAGTATTATTTATCAAGGGAAAAGAAAAATTACACATGTATATCAAATTTTGCATTGACCTTTTGTCTTTAAGACTGCTCAAAGCTGTTTATTTTGCTTCTAAACTAGGTAGGCAATATGAGACCGACACATGTAGTTGGGAACTCTGTGCCACTTTCAACATCCAGGTATTAACCTCTGACCTGTTGTTGGTTAAATGTAGACTGTTGCGACTGCTGCATTGTCCTTAGAGGGCCTGTTGTTAAGACCTTATATTGAACAACTTAACGCAATGCATCATATCCTGCCGATTATTGGCCATTTAGTTCTCTTGAATGATATCCCGTAACACACAATTTGCTAGATCCGAGCTGCTTTTTCCAATTGATTGCAAGGCTCCCTCCTTTTATTCCTCTGGTTAATAGTGGGTTGTGGATAGGCCCCATTGGATAGTATTATTTGATCCTGGAGTTTTGAGACACTAATTCGCTTAACCTTCCCCCCCCCCAAAGGAAACAGTTGAACGTAAACTTAGTTTTTGACTTTTGACCCATTCCTAGTAGGTTTAAGTATACAGTAGAAGACTCTCTTGCAATAAAAAGTAAAACAGATTAAGTGATGATCAAGTAGAAGAGGGCAATCCCATAATCCATGGAGCCTTATTGCAAAATTTACCCTTTTCCTTCCTTTCTAATCCCTTCTTTCTCTTGCACACATACACTCAACCCCCCCCCCGGGTAAATCTAGTATGACGTACCTGATTCATTTGATTATATTTGTGGCGGCTAGGCTTCTACTTTTGTTATCACTTTTCTTTTCTTCAGTAACTTGGTTTTTTTACTCTTCTATTTTTTAAACCTATTTTGAAAACGCTTTTCTTGAGCCGAAGGTCTATCAAAAACAACATTTCTACATCGCACAAGACCCCACCCTCCCCAGACCTCACTTGTGGGATCACACTGGGTATGTTATTGTTGTATGCAGCTAAGTTTCTTGTCATTTTAGATAACTCTACTGGCTGTGCCCTTGTTATCTTATATTCTTCTACTGGTAGAAAAATATATTGACTTTAGTTAAACATGGTTAATTTTGTGCGACCATTTGAAGAGACAAGGTTGCATCATCTGCCGCTCAGTTCTTTTTCCTTTTGGCTGAAACTGGAGTGATTTTGATTTCTAAATCTGAATGTTTGCAGTTGTTTGAGAATTTTCATAGCTACATCTGCTTATCTGATTTTGGAAGCTGTCTATATTGGATTATCAGTTGCTTTTGATGGCTTGTATTTTTATTTTTATTTTTGGTCAAGGATGGCTTGTATTCATTATTACCTGATTTTGATTGCCAATTTACATTGACGAGCTCAGCTGCCAATCATCTTTTACATTAGGAAATAAATTTTGATAGTTGTACCATTTATTGTGTTTAGCAGGAACAAATTTTGGGTGCTTGTTTAATTTTTCATTTTATATTTTATGATTGAGGTACAATTGATAGTTATCTTTTATTTTGCAGCTTCTACTCGATGGGACAAAATTCTTCCAGCAACGGTGTTTTGCCGTCTGGACCGAGCAAGCAGGCAGCTACGCAGTCGACAAAAGAATACGACTTTTCCTCTCTGACGCAGGGAATGTTCTCAAAACGCTGAAAATTCTACAAGCATACTAGTTGTTAGTATACAAATTGTTTTTCCACAGGGAATTAGCTTTTATTGTTCTACTCCTGTTTTGGAGATTGTAAACTAATGTAGAGGAGCAATATTGAGTTTTCTTCAGGTTATGGCTTGATTTGTATTTTTGTATCTGGAAAAAAATAAGCGCTCAAGATTTGATGGAATTCGATTCTTTTCCTTCCTTTCCCTCGTATTCATGCATTTAATGTTCTGAGTGATGTTCCCCTAAATCTCCCTTAATCTAAAGAAATACTACTATTTTCCGTTTTAGCTTCCCTTGCAATTACTATATGTTTAGTTGCTCCTTGGGCAGATTAAAAGATATTATAGCATTCCATCTAGTTGCTAAACACAGCAGCCCACCTAGGTAAAGTTGAACATGCTATTTCTTTTAAGTACTGCAAAGGTTAATGAATTTTTGAAGTGTTTACTTATCCTATAAAGAAATTTGCATCGCCAAGCTGTTTAAAAATCAATGATAGGTAACTGTTTAAATAATAACCTGAAACGGCTTAGACTACATTAATTATATAAAAATTCTTTACAAATTGAAGTCTTATTCAAAAAAAAAAAAAAAAAAAAAATCTACGCAAAGCACGGGTGGAAAATGTGAAGTAGACTAACACTTGTCAATAGTCCAGTTGATGGACGGTAACTAAATGTATGACTCCTGTCTTTTCGAACGCAAAAGGAATACAAGGGAATAAGAACAAAAGGGAAATGAAAAACTCATTTCTTTCCTATAGACAATAAAACAAGTTTTCAACTTGGGGAAAAGTAGATATAGCTTTTGTGAGAGGCTGGATTACGTTGCAGGATTGCACCAAGTGAAATTATCATCTCCCACCAACACTAAGTCAATCATAGGATATAAATAGTACTATCCTCTCTCTGAAAAATCTACAGTCTGCGAGGGAGGTCGTATTCTGAAATTGGGTATGCAATCCCAAGTAAAAAAACTTACGTATTGAGTTTGAAATTCCAGCAATATTTGGGTCGTTGTGAGGCTCTGAGCCATGAAATGGAGTTGAAATAGTGAATGCTTACGAGCTAGTTTAGTATAGTTTGGTGGACGAAATTAATTAATTAAAGTTTGGTTTGTCTAAAGAAATACTCGCTCCAAGCTAGCTTCTCGTATGCAAACACAACTTTGAAAACCGCAAATGTGTGATGTATTGCGCTATTGTTACTATAATAAAACTCCACGGCAAGAAAGTCTTTAAGAATGAGAAAGTCGATTAAAAAACTTTGGCAAAATATATACTTTATCCATCGACCTTATTCCCAAATCCCTGTTACACACATGTTAAATACGAGAATAATATTATATACCAAAACTTTTAAAGGTGTGTTAATTACACACCACTTCGGTGTTTGACCACATCTACTTAAAGATTGCTATTACACACGCCAATCAGCATCTGGCACGTGTCGTTAATCGAGAAAAAAAAAACTGAAAAAAACTCTGCCCCCACCCCCTCTCCTCATCTTCCCAAAGAAAAAAAATTCAGAAAAGAAAAAATTCCGCCCCCTCCTCATCTTCCCAACCCATCATCTTCTTCACTACCACCAACCCTTCCACCACAAGTACCTTCTTCCCTTACTATAGATTCAACTCTTTGGCGATTTTTTAACAAGTTTTAACAACATTCATCACAAATCCTTGTACAAATTTCAAATTCAAGCTCAAACACAAAGCTCCAAACTTGTTAATGGTGTTTTTTGAATTTTATCAAAATTAATCATTAAATTTTCAATATATTTTTAGTAAATTTCTACTCATCAATAATCACAAATTCAAACTAATTTTCTAGGTCATGGAACACCAAAATCAACAAGACCCGATTAAATTTTCAAAAGGTCAATAATAGTGATTTTTACAAGACCCAATAGCTCCTCTTTTCTTCTTCTTCTTCCTTTTCTTTTTCTTCTTAGTCATGGGAGTTGGAGAGGCGAAACACGAGAGGTAGACAAAACTAGGATGGGGATGGGGAAGAAGATGAAATGGGGGGAGGGGGAGGGGAGGGAGGGGGCAAGAAACGCTGGGGTTTGGGGAAAAAGATATGGGTTATATATATATTTTCTTTAATTTAAAAAGGAAATAGTTAAAAAAAAAGGAAAAATAGAGAAAAAACTTAATTTCAGATGAATTTTTTAGTTTTCACGCGCCTCTTTTACGTGTAATACACGATGTGACACATGACAAAAGAGGTGTGTAATTGACACACTTTTAAAATTTTGGTGTGTAATACTATTCCCGTATTTAACAAGTGTGCAAGAGGAATTTAAGTACAAAGTCGATGGGTAAAATATTTATTTCGCCAAAAACTTTTCCATAACTGAATTTTGTTGCGGAATCGAGGGAACTTGAATTGGTACCAGGACTGTGAGTAAAGGGGTCTTGGTTGGTTTCAGGCTCTTGATTAAAGGGGACTATTATATATGATACTCCTTTAAAAATAAAAAAAAATGCTAATGAATGAAAACCTATATTGAAATTACATACAACCAAGGACTTTTGGAGATCGGCTTGCATTAGCTAAACACTATCATCAACTCAGGTTACCTTTACCTGTTGTAGCAAGTATCATGTCTTATTTTTAAGATTAAAATTTCAGATTTTAAGAAAACCTACTTGTATATAGTATATTTTTTTAAGTTACCTAACAGTGTAAAAGAAATTACCTACATTAATGATGTATGTATACGGGTAAAAATCAAGCTCATGATACACTCCGGCCTCCAATAGGGTAAAACGAGCTCAAGATATGATTGCGAAGGATCAGAATCAAAGCAAAGGTCTCATCGAGTCAGAATCCGGGGGCACGTTGCCTGCCCTCGAGAATATCGGGATCATGATTCGAGATCGATTCAAATCCTGAAAGACTTTGAAGAACATTGTCGGGCAATCGAGCACGACCAACAGAAGGCCGTAATATCCGCGACCGGCCGTATATCACGGGATGGATCTCGGCACGTATCGATAAAGAACCGGCAATCAGTTAAACATAAGATTTTTTTTACCTTTTATGGAGTTGTACTTAGAGTAGGATTCCCCTACTATATAAAGGAGGTGGGTCCGATAATTCATGAGACCCATTGTAACATGCAATCCAAAGAAATATATTACTATTTTCACTCCTATTGTAAGCTCTTTCTCTCGTTCATCGATATTGTTCACTGTGAGCCAGAATCGAGGGTGAAAAAGTCACTAAGGCTAGATTTTCCTCCTCGCGTGGTTTGAATTAACTGTATCTTTACTTGTCCATTCTAACTCAATTTATCGTTTTGTATCAAATTAATCCGCATATCCTTAAAACCACTTACAAATTTAATTGTTATCCGATTTCGAGGGTAAATAGTTTGACGCCCACCGTGGGGATAAGGATAATAGTGACAATTTGATACAAATTTCCATAACACACCATACTTCACACTTGTTCTTTGAAGTGTCTTTGATTTCAGGTCAAAGTTTAAAATGTCGAACTCTCAATCTGCCCCTCTAAACACGGATGTTGAATTTGGCCACTATGGCGAGAACAACAATACATTGTGCGATAACGAGGTGCCCCCTGCCGATCTCAATGGGATTCAGACCCGATCGACTCCAACTCGCATGTGGCCATTAACATGAATTTTCCTATCGATCCTGAGAACAACATCCGCGGGGAAGCCCGATCGGTAGCCCAAAATACTCGTGACGGTGAAAGAGATGAGATCAACTTACGAGTGATCTTCAAAATATTGCAGGCTCAGCAGGCAGCGATAGCCCAACTGCAGAACCAAAGTCGCGCTCCCAGTAGAGTTGAGCCCGAATTATCCCGGAAAAACACTCGCAGAAATGAACCAGCCACAGATAGGCCAAATGAAGCTGAACCCGGGACCAACCCTGAGATAATAAAGATTCTCAAAGAATTGACGAAACGGGTGGAAACGGGAGAAAATAAAATCGAAGCCAATGACAAGAAAGTGGAGGCCTACAACTCCAAGGTCGACCAAATCCCCGGAGCACCACCGATACTGAAAGGCCTAGACTCCAAAAAGTTTGTTCAAAAACCTTTTCCTCCGAGCGCAACTCCGAAGATGATTCCAAAGACGTTCCGCATGCCTAAAATTCCAAAGTACAACAGAATAAATGATCCAAATTAACATGTGACCTCGTACATGTGCGCCATCAAGGGGGGAATGACTTGGAAGATAATGAGATCGAATATGTCTAGCTGAAAAAGTTCGGAGAGACCTTGTCATAAGGAGCTATGATATGGTATCACAACTTACCCTCAAATTCTATTGACTCATTTGCTATGCTTGCAGATGCTTTTGTAAAAGCGCACGCCGGAGCCATCAAAGTCGATACCAGGAAGTCGGACCTTTTCAAGGTAAAACACAGATATAACGAGATGCTCAGGGAGTTCGTGTCAAGGTTTCAAATGGAACATATGGACCTGCCGCCGGTGGCAGATGATTGGGCCGTTCAGGCCTTCACCCAAGGACTCAATACTCAAAACTCATTGGCTTCACAACAGTTGAAACAAAATCTGGTAGAATATCCGGCTGTGACTTGGGCCGACGTGCACAACCAATACCAATAAAAAATTAGGGTCAAAGATGATCAGCTTGAGGTTGTTTCCGGGTATGTTTATCCCGTCCGAGCTAGTGACAGATCTAAATGAGACATTGATCGTGAACCTAGACCTAGGTCATGTTGAGATCGGTATCAACTGTACAACGGTGATTATAGGAGTAACGGGTATGGACGAAACCCTGTGAGAAGTGAAAGGATAAGCGATCGAGGTCAAAATAACCGGGGACTCATGAGCAAAAACAGTTTTGACAGGCCCATCGGGCCTAAAGAAGCACCTAGGTTATCGGAGTACAGCTTCAACGTCGATGCTGCTGCTATCGCATCTGCCATTGGACGCATCAAAGACACCAAGTGGCCTCGACCTTTACAGTCCGATCCAGCCCAATGGGATTCCAACTTAATATGAAAATATCATGGCACTCACGGTCACAGAACAGAAGATTGCCGATAATTGAGAGAGGAAGTAGCCCGGTTATTCAACAACGGACATCTACGGGAGTTCCTGAGTGATCGAGCCAAAAACTATTTCAGGAATAGAGATTCTAGTAAGAAGATCGAGAAGGAGGAGCATCAGCACGTCATTGACATGATCATCGATGGGGTCGATGTTCCCTAGGGGCCGATGTTAAAGCACACCAAATTATCCATCACGAGGGAAAAACGGACTTGAGATTATGTACGAGGACGCTGAAGGCATAGTGCAACCCCACAATGATGCATTGGTAATATCTGTACTCATAAATAAATCTCGAGTTAAGCGTGTGTTAATTGATCCAGGTAGCTCGGCCAATATCATTAGATCGAGGGTCGTGGAACAACTAGGTCTACAAGACCAAATCGTGCATGCAGTCAAGGTTCTAAACAGATTCAACATGGCATGTGAGACCACTAAAGGGGAGATAACATTACTAGTGAACACCGCCGGAACCATTCAGGAAACTAAGTTTTGCGTGATCGAAGGAGACATGAGGTACAATGCTCTATTCGGGAGACCACAGATTCACAACATGAGGGAAATACCCTCGATGCAGCACCAGGTGCTGAAATTCCCGACGCCAAGAAGGATTAAAATAGTTTACAGAGAACAACCGGATGTAAAGGAGATATTCACGGTCGATGAGGTGATCCTGGTATCCACACTTTCGATATTGAAGGGTCTAAGTCCGGTTGCCAAAGGCGAAACCAAATAGCAATTACTGATATCTGCCTCAATCGAACTGGAGAAGCAGGGGACGGAAGAGGATGGCGACTGTGGAGTTCCCAGGTCTTTCATAGTCCCCGATGATTCCGATGCCACCAAATCAACAATCGAAGAACTGGAGCAAGTCATAGTGATCGAACACCTGCCTGATTGTAAAGTACTCCTGGGCACGGGGTTAAGTCCCGAGATCAGGAAAAAACTCATTCAATTCCTTATAGCTAACATAAATTGTTTTGCTTGGTCCCACCTCGATGACAGGGATTCCGCCGGAGATAACTACTCCCAAGCTAAGCTTGGATCCGAAGCTCTATCCGGTCAAGCAGAAAAGGAGGCCTCAGTCCGAAGTCAAGCATGCATTCATCAAGGACGGGGTATCTAAACTCCTTAAAATACGGTACCTACTTCTATAACGTAATGCCATTCGGACTAAAAAATACCGGTGCCACGTACCAACGCATAGTAAATCGGATGTTCGAACAACAAATAGGAAAATCAATAGAGGTTTACATTGATGATATGTTGGTTAAGTCCCTGCGAGTAGAGGACCATTTGAAATATTTGCAGGAAACCTTCAATATTTGAAGAAATACAATATGAAGCTGAACCCAGAGAAATGCGCATTCGGAGTCGGGTCCGGGAAATTCCTCAGATTCATGGTGTCCAACCGGGAATCGAGATTAATCCCGATAAAATCAAGGCCATCGAGGACATCACCGTTGTGGATAATATCAAGGCCGTTAAAAGGTTAACCGGGTGTATAACCGCTTTGGGTCGATTCATCTCGAGGTCCTCCGACAAGATCCATCGGTTCTTCTCACTATTGAAGAAGAAAAATAACTTTTCATGGGCTCCGGGGTGCCAACAAATCTTAGAGGAACTCAAGTGGTACCTCTCGAGCCCACTTTTGCTTCATACCCCGAAGGTATACAAACAGTTGTACCTGTACTTAGCGGTATCCGAGGTACCGGTAAGTGGAGCCCTGGTCCGAGAAGGGGAAGGTACACAATTTCCTATCTATTATGTAAGCAAAACTCTAGGCGAGGCCGAAACTAGGTATCCTCACCTAGAACAATTGACACTCACTTTGCTAAGCGCCTCTAGGAAGCTAAAACTGTATTTTCAATGCCATCCCACATGTGTTGTGACTACTTACCCATTAAGAATCTTAATGCATAAGCCCGAACTCTCGGGACGATTGGCCAAATGGGCCATGGAGATCAGCGGGTACGATATCGAATATCGACCCCGAACCGCCATCAAATCTCAAATTTTGGCGGACTTCGTTGCTGAATTCACGTCGGCACTAATTCCTGAGGTCTAGAAGGAGTTGTTGTTGAACTCGGGGTCCTCTTCCAGAATTTGGACCCTGTTTACGGATGGTGCCTCGATTGCAAAGGGATCCGGGCTTGGCATCGTGTTGAAGCCACTGACGGGTAATGTCGTTAGGCAATCTATTAGAACTGTAAAATTGATTAACAACGAGGCCGAGTATGAGGCCATGATTACAGGTCTTGAGTTGGCTAAAAGCCTGAGGGCCGAGGTGGTCGAAGCTAAGTGCGATTCCCTCCTCGTAGTGAACCAAGTCAATGGAACGTTCGAAGTCAAAGAGGAACGAATGTGAAGATACCAGATAAGCTACAGGTAACATTACATCGGTTCAAGGAATGGACTTTACAACATGTACCTCGGGATCAAAATAGTGAGGCAGATGCTCTTTCTAACTTGGTATCATTGGTCGACAACAATGAATTCAACTCGGGAACTATCGTACAGCTCATGAAATCAGTAGTGGAAGAAGGACATGCCAAGATAAACTCGATAAGCTTAACCTGGGATTGGAGAAACAGATACATAGATTACCTGAAGACCGAAAAACTTCCCTCGGATCCTAAAGAATCGAGAGCTCTACGTACGAAGGCGACCCTATTCACTTTGTCCGAAGACGGTACCCTATTCAGAAGAACATTCGATGGCCCACTTGCCATATGTCTAGGACTGGGAGACACCGAGTATGTTTTGAGGGAAGTCTATGAGGGCAGTGCGGGAACCATTCGGGCACCGAGTCGTTGGTTCGGAAGATAATTAGAGCCGGCTACTACTGGATCGACATGGAAAAAGATGCAAAGGAGTTCGTGCAAAAATGCGACGAATGTCAGAGGCATGCTCCGATGATCCATCAGCCCGGGGAACCGCTACATTCGGTCTTGTCACCCTAGCCATTCATGAAATGGGGAATGTACATTGTTGATCCCGTGCCCTGTGCGCCCAGTAAGGCTCAATTTATCTTATTTATGACTGATTGTTTTTATAAGTGGGTAGAAGCCCAGGCATTTGAGAAAGTCAGGGAGAAAGAGGTTATTGATTTCATATGGGACCACATAATATGCCGATTCAGAATGCCAACCGAGATCGTGTGCGACAATGGGAAGGAGTTCATCGGCAGCAAAGTGAGCAAGTTTTTCGAGGACCATAAGATCAAAAGGATCCTATCAATGCCCTATCACCCTAGTGGAAACGGGCAAGCAGAGTCCACGAACAAAACCATACTCCAAAACCTTAAAAAGAAGTTGACCGGCACCAAAGGGAAATGGAAGGAAATCTTGCCCGAAGTCCTATAGGCATATCGTACGACCTCAAAATCCAGTACCGGGGCCACCCCATTCTCGTTGGTCTATGGTGTCGAAGCTCTTATACCGGTCGAAGTAGGAGAACCGAGTCTTAGGTTCCGATATATGACCGAAGAGTCAAACGACGAGGCCATGAGTATGAACCTGGAACTATTAGACGAAATGCGCGAGGCCGCCCTTGTCCAGTTGGCCGCCCAAAAGCAACAGATCAAAAGATATTACAATCGGAGAGCCAACTTTCGGCACTTCAACATCGGGGACTTGGTGTTAAGAAAGGTAACACTGAGCACCCGGAACCCGAACGAAGGGAAGCTGGGACCGAATTGGGAAGGTCCATATCAAATTATCGAGATCACCAGCAAAGAATCGTACAAACTCGAAATAGTGAACGGTTAGCGGCTATCGAACAACTGGAACATAACCCACTTAAAATGATACTACTACTAAGGTACGACCCCGTTCATTACTTTTCTTTAAATATATTATGGATTGGACTAACACTTGCAGGTAATAGCCAAGGATTGACGCAGCTATTAGGCCTGAAAGCACGCGTTGCACTCTTTTTTCCATGAATCGGTTTTGTCCCAAATGGGTTTTCCGGCAAGGTTTTTAACGAGGCAACAGTGGATTGTGCTAACTTAGAATTGAAGACCGACCATGGACCGGAGTCAAGGTTTGCATCAACATTATCTGAGTCCTCTCTAAGATCGGCCTCGAATACTAGGGGCCATCATTCTCGGGTAATGATTTTAGCAACGGAGGAAACTTCATGCTCAAACACGTATAAACTTGGTGGATATGATTTATTGTAAGGGCTAAACGGTCAAAAGAACCGTGCTCACATAGACCACTTAAGCCATAACATGAAGCTTGTACACATTTGCAATCTTGTATGTTGCACAGAAATAAAAGAAAGTTTCAACCTTGCAGATACATACTTTGTCTCTTAAAAACTAATGTATTTTATTCCTTAAGAACATCGGGCCCAAGGGCCACCTCTGTCCGAATCCAAGAAATCACCCCGCTCGGGGACTATCGTCATGGGTAAGCCCGAAAAGCTCGGGCTACGAAGCCCGGGGGAACAAAACCTATTAGGCAATGACCGAACTTCAAAGGCTACGACCATCCCTATTTGGGGACTATTGTCCCAGGCAAGCCCGGATGGCTCGGGGTAATAAGCCCATTGGGAAACACCCGAATACGACCGTCCTAGACTGCTCGGAGACGTCCGAGATCCGTAACCAAAACAAAAGGCCTTCAAAATTTCCAAACCGGTTCGAAGGCTACCCTTAGCAAAATTATAATGCTAATTAAACACTTTGGGGAAAGCTTCCGGTCATACCAAGCCCCCACGAATCTTAAGAAAAATAATATCGAGAACGAGCATTGTTCGAACCTCCGAACAAGACCTAATTATTACGTGCTAAGGCATTCGAAATCTTTGCAATCGTAAAAGAAAAAGCAAAAAGAAACAAGCTTGAAATTTGTGGAAGGGAAAAAGCCTTGTATATATATACATAAATCCTTACAAAGGCCATAAATACTTACAAAGGCCAAACGGCCTCAACAAAATACAAAAGTACCAAAGCGAATAAAAATCTACAAGGCACCTAAGAAGTCTGATCTTCGCCGGAGCCCGCCTCGTCACCGGGGCCATCGGGATTTTCCCCATCCTCGGATCCGCCCAAACCCTCGGGGTCTCAGTCTCAAGCCTCTTAACATTTTCAAGCTCGACCGGTAAATCGAACCCTGGGGAATGAACTTTCTCGAGAGCCTCCCTTCGAGACTGTCACCTCAGATATTTGACAATGAACTTCAGGCGTTCCTGAGCTGCCTCAGCATTAGCTTTGTATTGGGCCACCATCTCTTTAGCGTAGGCCCTAGTTATTTTCGTCGCTGACTTGGCAACTTCAAGCTCCTTGGCAAGGGTATACCGTGCGGCAACGGTTTAGCCCAGTTGAGACTAGAGGTCTTCGATTTTTTGAGATCGGGTCTCAGTTTTCTCCTTCACCGATCGAAGTTGGGCCTCCACCGAGGCCAGCTGCTCCCGAGCAGGCTCCTTTTCCAAAGCCAATCGGTCCATCTTGCCCATACACTCCTCGGCCATGGGCTTGACTTTGTCCATCTACACCCGGATTTGGTCGACCCAATCAATCTTCTTCTAGACCTGTAGATTGTGATAGTCAGACACTGTGTCTAGCTTATCATCACTAACTTCAAAGATTTTACATGTTCCAACAGGTCGGCATGTTCTTTCTGAGCCGCGTCCAACTCGGCTCGGAGGCTCTTGACTTTTCCTTCATGTTGCTCGCTGAGAAGCTTATACATGCCTCTCTTCTCCATAAGCTCTTTGACTTCGGCCTCGAGTTGCCTCAGCTCATCCGGGTACCAGAGGAAGGTTTCATGGTAGAGCACCTAGGCCTGCAAATACGAGAAGAGATATTAGAATTATCAAGAATTACATGGTTCAGGGCCTGTTGTGCTTCGTTGAACAGGCATGACGCATCTACCTCGTTCATTTTTTCCTGGTCTTCTTTAGTCACGAGACACCGAAGGTAACTAGCTATCCTTATAGGGGTAAAAAGAATTCGGGCATCCTCCGGAATGGTGATAATGATAGACCGCTTCCGACCAGGATCTATGCTCGGGGTGGGGAACCGATTGATCAATCTCGGGCTCAAGCTCGATCCACTGACCTCCGAGGGTGGACTTTTCCTCAGCACCTCTAAGTCACCCAATCCGAGGAAATCCTCCGGGGTGGATGAGTCCACACCGTCAAAAAAGCCTCGAAGGGGATCATCCTCTCTATGGAACCTTTCATGGGATCGCTCCTTCGTCATTCGGGCTTCATTGAACATTGATTCTATGAACAAAGGCGATCCCAAAAAATCTATAACGCCGGGTGGGGCAGGGGCGACATCTCGCGAGTTCTCGGCCCTTACTTCAGCATCAGCCCCGCGGACCTAAAGGGGATTAGCTTCCATCGTGTCCCCCTCGGCTGCCACCCGTTCCTCGGGGACAGACGGCTCATGGGACATAAAGATTTCATCCTCCTCGGGCTCGTCTCTGAGCCGGAGGAGTGATTCCGAGTCAAGCACTCGGGAGCTGGAGGATTCCTTTGGCTTACGAACCAGCCTCCTTCTCATTTTCGTTTTCTCCGAGCTTGGGGAACTCGAGGCCCTTTTTAGTATCTTCTTCCATGATGTGGCTCCGGGCTGTCCTGAAGCGGAAGAATCGGCAGATAAGTCCTCGTCCCCAGCCGGGGACCTATGCTCGACGGTTTTAGGCAAACTTGCAAAAGAGAAGTAAAGAAAAAATAATAAGAATGCGTGATATGTGGGAATTTTGACTACTTATTAGCGCCTTTTAGCTTTCGTTTTAGTCAAAAAAATGTCAAATTGTATTTCCAAAAACTGATGAAATATGCTTACCTGCAGGAGTATTGGAAAATGATCCACTACGATAAAATCCAACTCAAGAAGGAGTAATCTGAACCAGGACAAAAATCAGGCACAAAAGCTCAAGTGTGAACCGCAGATTTCTATCTGCGGCCGTAGAATATGAAGAAAAATCAATAGAGCCCCAGTGCAAAGTGCGGACTGCACAATTATTGTGCGGCCGCAGAAGCTACATAAGAGCCAAAGTTCAGAGAGTTTCATTTCAAGCTCAAGAAGAAATACGGACCACACAATAATTGTGCGGTCGCAGAAATAGCTATGCGACTGCACTCAGGAAATGTGCGGTCCGCAGATTAGTAGGCTAGGTCATTTGGTGTAGAATGATTGTGCGGACTGCACTTGAAATTGTGTGGTCCGCAGAAATTCAACCGCGACCGCAAAAAGGTATGTGCGGCCGCAGATCAAGCAATTCTCTGTCTTCAGAGAGTTGTCATTTTTGAAGTTTCAATGTGTGACCACACACAAAATTATGCAGACCGCACTTCAACTGTGCGGTCGCACTTAAAAATGTGCGGACCGCAAAACCATCAGTGCGGCCGCACTTCTAAAATTGTGCGGTCCGCACAAGCCCATTTGCGACCGTACCCAAAAATATGCAGACCACACTTCCCCCCAACCTGCATACTGTTTGTCTACAAATGTCTGATACTTTGGATTTGAACTATAACTGATTCCTATTGCTATGTATTGCAGACAATGGTTAGATCACGGGGACGAGGTGATACATCCAATGGGAGGGGTGAACCCTCCCGAGGCCGAGGCAGGGGTATCTTACCACTCTCCATGCAAAAAGTGATCAGTAAGAAGGCAACAATAGGCCGAGGTAGACAGCCGGAGCCCTCCGAATCAAGTTCATATGGCCCGTCTAGGGAAGCATCAGAGGGTGACTCAGTGCAAAGGCAGCCTAATATGCAATCACAACCACAGTTGCCCCAGGACAAATACCGACTGAGAGATGAGCCTAACTCTTCTGAGAGTACTTCTAAGGGGTGGGAAGGGAACAGTCAGGCTTCGGAGCCCTCATCTACTCATGCCCCCGCTGCACCAGTCACAGTTGATGATAATGATGATATTCTGGATGACAGTGATGGCGGGGGGTGATACCAGAGTTGCAGGCCTGGAGAGGTCAAAGAAGAAGGAAGTTTGGGAAGATAGGTTTGTGAGCCTGACTGCATTCAATAGGTTCCGAGAGTGGTGGCCACAGAGATCGCTCACTCTTGAGCAGCAGTTTGTGTTGAAAGATCTGGATACATACAACCGAATGTGTTAAGACAATTTCGGGAAAGAAAAAGGTGGAAAAAGCGTATTGGATGCCAAGGAGCACTTAGTACGGGAGTTCTATGCCAATGTGGCGCACATCAAGAAGGCGACTAAGGTGACTAAGGTGCGGAACTTGAAAGTACGATTTGATCAGAGAACCCCGAACACTTATTTGGGGCTCGAGGAAATGGAGCCGGTGCAGTATTTAGAGAAGTTCGCAATGGGTGATGCAGCTCGCTCTTGGCTAGCTGAGATACTAGCAGCTCCAGGACCACCACCACCATGGATCACAGCAGGGGTTCCAATTCAGCGGAACACCTTGAACTTTGAAGCAAAAGAGTGGCAAACATTTATGTGCAGTTGCATAGACCCAAGCCGGAATGAAAACAATCTCCCAATCCCTCGGGCAGTCCTAGTTGCTTCCATCATGGACGGGTACCCAATCAATGTGGGTGCCATCATGTCGGCCAACATGTCTCTGGTTGTGAGAAAGGGTGAAAGATCCTATCCGTATCCCAACACTATCACAGAGTATCTCACGGATACGGGGTGGAGCCCAAGAGCTTTGATACAAAGGTTAGGGCTAAGCAGCCCTTCTCCTGGTACTCTTTGAAGGATCCAAGGAACCTAAAGAACAAAGGTAAGTCGACTACTATCGTAGGCCAATCTGATGAGCCGTCAGTGGTAGTTGCAGATTCAGCTGCCATGCCTTTCACAACAGCCGAGACTTCCACCGATACAGCTGCCATACCTCCACCTCCATCTTCAGGGCCATTAGTATCAGTGTCTTCCTCCTCTATTTATCCACTCTCTATACTGCGAGTCACCTAGACTCTGGCAAGTCTCAAACACTAGATGCAGATAGCTACTGCAAAGCTGTCTGACCTATCTAGTGCTGTTACAACTGAGACTTCGACCCCAGCACCCCAGATTCCTCCGTCAGTGGAGGAAACTTTGAAGAAAATATTGGAGAATCAGAAGACCATCATGGACACCTTGTGTCACAACCCAAACTAACCCCTATCGTGGTGGCGCCTATCGTGAAACTAGGCAAGCCGACTCATTTCCAAAACAATCGATATTTTCATTTCAAAGATAATTTCAATGTTATTTAACATAAAAACATTCGTAAAAGAGTTCCAATCAAAATAAAAGTGCGGAAGGAAAAGCCCGACATCGGGGTGTCACTAGTCATGAGCATATACTACAATCTCTCTAACAATATCAAGGCTAACTCATCTTGGAAAATAGCTAAATACAACTAGAGGAAGATAAGAGGGAGAAGAGAAGGGGCTGCGATCGCCAACAACTACCTTGCTATCTCCGAGAAAATCTATAACCAGAATACAACAACAACTACCATGTCCAGATACACCTGGATCTGCACACAAGGTGCAGAGAGTAACGTGAGTACGCCAACTTAGTAAGTAACAACAATAAATAAAGACTGAGCAGTAGTGACGAGCAATAAAGCATATCAAGTTCATATCACAAAAATTCAGTAAACTACAACATGCTTTAAAAATCAATGTTTGAACCAAATCATCTCGTTTAAACTCGGTTCTAGTAAAAATCATTTAAAGATATTTTCCCAACAGTTTTTCAAACAAAGGCTCAATGCAAAGGTGAGCAAAAATGATGAAATCATAAATAGCCCCTCGGGCAAACCTCACAGTCACTCGTACCACTCGGGCATACCTCACAATCACTCTTGATACTCGGGAATACCTCACAATCACTCTTGCCACTCGGGCATACCTCACAATCACTCATGCCTCCCAGTCACTCAGCACTCGGCACTCGCACTCAGTAGGTACTTGCGCTCACTGGGGGTGTGTACACACTCCGGAGGGGCTCCTTCAACCCAAGCGCCATATCAAGCCAAATCATGGCATAAATCACTCAGGCCCTCGGCCTATATCAAACATGCTGCGACATGCAGCCCAATCCCATAAATATGCAACATGCTGTGGCATGCATCCCGATCCCATAAATATGCAACATGCTGCGGCGTGAAGCCCGATCCCATAAATATGCAACATGCTGCAGCATGCAGCCCGATCCCATAAATATCCTCACAAATCAGGCCCTCGGCCTCATTCGGTCATAAATCTCTCATGCCACTCGGGCATTTCACTAAAAATAGGGTGCTCAGCCCAAACCAACATTTATATGCATCAAAATCGAGTAATAAAACTGAGTTATGCAGTAAATAGGTATAGCCATGACTGAGTATAGATTTTCAATCGAAAACAGAGAGAGGATAGTAAGAAAAGGCCCCTAAGGGTCCAAACAGTACTGGCACAAGGCCCAAATATGGCATTCAACCCAATTAACAGAAACTCTTTCTAAAAATATATAAGTATCATATAATTTCAATAAAATATGCAACTTTACAGTTGCTATGGGACAGACCAAGTCACAATCCCCAACAGTGCACGCCCACACGCCCGTAACCTAGCATGTGTGTCACTTCAAAATAGTAGAATGATACGAAATTCGGGATTTCATACCCTCAGGACTAGATTTACAATCGTTACTCACCTCAAACCGGTCAAATCTCTACCGCGCAATGCTCTTGCCTCTGGACTCGGCCTCCAAATGCTCCAAATCTATTCACAATCAGTACAATACCATCAATATACGCTAATGGAATGAATTCCACAAGAAAATCTACAAAATTAGACCAAAACCCGAAATTGGCTCAAACCCGGCCCCCGGGCCCACGTCTCGAAATTCGACAAAATTCACAAAATTAGAAAGCTCATTCACTCATGAGTCTAACCATACCAAATTCATCAAAATCCGACATCGTTTGGTCCTTCAAATCCATAAATTACTCTCCAAAAATATCAAGTCCTAACCCCTCATTTTTACTAATTACATGATTAAACAACGGGAAAATCACCATATATACGAGTATTAGGCTCAAGTAACTTACCTCAATGAAAACCCCCTTGATTCCCTCTTCAAAACTCTCCAAAAAGCCCCAAATCCGAATAGAAATTGTGAAGAATGCCCAAACATTCACGAAGTGTTCCTTATAGACCTTCTGCACAGGCATATCGCACATGCGACCCCTTTTCTCGCACCCGCGCGATCGCACCTGCGGTCCAAACAGCCGCACCTGCGTAAATCCCTTACTCTCTCAGCTTCCTCACCCGCGACCCATGCATCGCACCTGCGGGCTCACAGGTGCGGCCAGGCTTGCGCACCTGCGCTCGATGCCCAGCCTTCCAACTCCCGCATCTGCGTACACTGCCCCACGCCTGCGACTCCTCCTTCCGCAGGTGCGGAAATAGCAGTAGCAGCAGCTTCAGCTGTATTTTCAAACTTTGACAAATCCGTTAACCACCCAGAATCACCCCGAGGCCCTCGGGACCTCAATCAAAAATACCAACAAGTCATATACCAACATACAAACTTAGTCGAACCTTCGAATCACTCAAAACAACATCCAAACACCAAATTACCCTCAGATTCAAGCCTAAGAACTTCTAAATTTCCAAATTCGGCAACCGATGCCGAACCCAACCAAACCACGTCCGAATGACCTCAAATTTTGCACACACATCACAAATGACACTACGAACCTAATCCAACTTCTGGAATTCCATTCCGACCCCGATAACAATTTTTCCACTGCCGACCAAAATCGCCGATTGTTTAACTTTCGCCAATTCAAGCCTAATTCTACCACGAGCCTCCAAATTACATTTCGGTCACGCTCCTAAGTCCAAAATTACCTAATGAAGCTAATGGAACCATCAGAATTCCAATCCGAGGTCAATGCTAAAGAGTAAAATTTTGGTCAACTCTCCCAATTTAAAGCTTCAACAATGAAATTCTTTCTTCCAATTCGATTCCGAAATACTTGGTACCCAAAACCGACGATTCACACAAGTCAAAGTACATCATACAGAGCTACGCATGCCCTCAAACAACCGAGCGAAGTGCAAATGTTCAAAATGACCGGTCGGGTCATTACATCCTCCCCCACTTAAACATACGTTCGTCTTCGAACGTGCCCAGAGTTGTTCCAAAATCCATCAAATCGTTGTGTAGATTTCACATGCACCTACCCGCGGGTGATCCCATGTTACTCTATCCCATACAAGTCCGATAGCACAGCATAACTGAAATTTCTCAATTCAACCTAGCCCACAAGCCTTCGAATCAAATTTTCAACATCCGAAATTTCCTATAAGATGAGAAGTTTGCATCTACATACCGTATAAGTCTGAACAATCTGTACCAAAAATCGTAACCATAACTCAAATACTCAAATTCAAATACCGCATAACTTGAATGCTCGAAGCAATGATTTCAAATCACAATATCGACTCAAATCAACCAGTGCCAGTAATAAACCTCATATTAGACAAACCCTCATTCTAAAACCTTCGTACAATGCCGATGATGAAAGAAACATACTGAATTCATAACCATTCATTAGACCATCCGGTCATGGATCTTTCGTTCCTACTACAAGAACTATAGCCAATTTCAAAGCCGACTTCCGATATTATCCTCCCAATTATACCACAATCAAATCTGATAGCATCCATTCTAGGCCTAATGACCTCGTCTCATCCAACACAACCACTCTAGTGACATGACACATCAATACAATCTAAAGCCACAACCCGTGCAATCCGTGCACCATATAGCAACATTCCAATTGTACCCAATCGTAACAATGACCCAAACAGGAGAATCGTTCCGCAAGCTCGACGAGTACCACCCCGACGAAATGATAAGAACCCATCACACACCGCAGAACCATAACATACGAATCTTACACAAGGGATCATATTTCCACATAACTCTGCTGCAATACGTGACCCTATCCAAATACTGGTCCATATGAAACACCTCAAGCCACCCTGCTAAAATCAATAACCATGCGCAATTCGACATCAAGTACCCAAAGTGCATTACCATAACCATAGAGAATCAAACGACACCATGCCACATAAAACCCGAAAGAACATGACCAATACGTCATCAACCAAGCGATATCCAATACTATTCTCGCTCAAATTCCATTATAAGGCCACAATAGAACCGCACCATATGTGCATATAACCAATGAATCACAACTCCTCGTAGCATAGAAGAGTAACTCACCGATCATTTCAGAGCATGAATAAGCTTCACATCGACCGAATGGCACATCCTTCAATAATAGCAGTAAGAATCATAACACCTTCTATCATCTGGCTAGCTCCGGCCACAACTTCACAGTCCACTACCATGAAACAATCTGCTCATGAGAACTCCAATTTTCAATTCCATAGAACACATGAATCACCATATTTGATTCCACCTCCACCGCCCGAATGCCTAACACCTCTCTCATATACAATCATCCCACGAGAAATACTTTAAAAATTCTTCCGTGCCACCTAGCAAAATTTTGAATATCAACAGTCGATCAACCAGGGGAGTGCCGCAATACCAGCGAAGTACCCATAAATCAAAACACACTGCCCTTTCTTAAATGTACACTCTCATCAAGCTATACCAGATAGTAATATCATTTACCTAGTCATCGAACACTGTTCATGCTGCCTAAGAATTTATGTCCTTCCTTTCAAAACTGAACTGTGACATCGTACATATAAATCCTATTCCCTCACAACACACTACATTTATTATGCCATCATGTGACCAGCATAAGAATTCCATTATCAACTCTGAGTCACTAGCAAATTATATACCTTATTAGTCATAAACCTCTTTCTTGCTTATTTCTAGTAGAAAATCATAACACACAACATGTTCCATACATCAGTAGAAAATATCCGGTTCAAACCATGGTAGAACCCATCATGAATACTTTGAAATCTATTTGCACATAACCAAGCTATCTGAACTGAGTTCCTCTAACTCCACCAACCACACATGTTGCCAAATTCGAGAGCATTGCTACGAAACACCTGTAGATACTAGCCACGTCATAAGTACACAAATAACCGATCATACCCATTACTGTGCTACCCCAATCTACTACCAAGCTGTTCTATTTCTCCAAGTCCTTTCCAAATTGCCTTATAATTTCGTTGTTAGAACACTACTGTCCTTAACTATAACTTGCCCCACGAACTCTAGCATAGAATCACACCGCCCTAAGGCTTATAAGCCTCTGAATTCCTTTTTTTTTTGTATCCCATTGGTACCACAACCAAAAATGTTTACTCCGAAGAGACTTTATGTGAACCTAAAATTGTTTCCTTCACCTTCTTGATACTGAAATGCATAATTCACAATGATATAAAATGCCACGAGCCTCGACACCGCTCAATGCAACTCCCAGTTTTCTAGCCATATATATAAATCTTGAAAATTCTAAATCGCTACATATAAATCTTGAATCCATTAGAACCATTCTTGAGAGTCATCCTCGATCTCGACCTCTACAAGTCATAACTGATTCACCAGCATACCCAGAACCGAAACTAATACGACACATAACTGTGCAATCCACTCGTCGATACCAGACTCCCCCACTTAGCCTTAAGCTGCAATTATATAAAATTAGAACCCGTAAGGATTTCTCCTTCTCAATTACTAAGGTCTCACACCGTTAACCTGCCAGACTTCTCGAAGTCTTTTATTTAGCCTTTCACGAACATTCTGAATCTCCAGCCAAAATCACACACGCGACCTCCTACCGGGTAGCAAGTAATATTCCTCGCAAAAGCTTTATCAACATCACGCCACCGCTAGCTGCACACAGGAGATAACCCACATTGTGAATTCCTTACCGACATCTTCCAATGACATTGCACTGAGTGCAACGACCACTAAAACCGTAAATTCTCCTGAGTTCATGCTCGCCCACCATTTGTATAAGTCTGCACTTTCCCTATTGACATCAACTGTACGTCAACAATACCTTCCGAACTCAAGTCATATTGCACCTGACACGATAATCAGATCTTCACGCCTCTATTCATTTCAAACACACTCCTTTCTGCCATATTCAATTTTCCTTTGTACACTAACCATTACTCCAAATAGAGTCTGCAGGCCGATTCACATACTAACACGATTCCAAACAATTCTACACTTTCTCAAGGCGCACGACTACCCTACTAGTGAATTCATATGCTAATCTGCCACTCTTACTTCGGTTAAATCATCTCCTTTAAGAAACTTCTCAACCTCTACTTCTCCTACTTGACCTGCTAGTACTTCAACCACCACGATACACTTCCCGTCATGTCTTCCCTCATACTTTGCTACCCAACTGCTGTATCAACTCGAAATGCATCTCTATCGTACCAGAACCAATAGAATGCTACTGACTCTAAGTCTCTTCGAAGATCATCTTTCTCGAGCCATCAACATAAACAATACCCATTCGCAACCACAATTACTACACAATCACTTACTCTTCTTGAGTCCAAACTCTTTGACAAGACATGAGAATTTAATTTGCCCCAAAATTTAACAACGTGAAAGATCCTTCAAAACATTCACACTCGAGACCGTACATCACATCAAAACGAAAATCAAGCGCCCAATGGCCTTCCTTTACATTTCGAGAAAACACTTTTCATCACATTTACATCGTCTTAACACATCCCGTAGTTACATCATACTCATCACAAAACCATTCCACCGCTCATCAAGCCACTAATTCCACTTGTAGGGGCATTACTGAACATATGAGTCCAAATGTACATGTTACAACTGAAGCTACTGAGCCAAAACTACGGTTTAAATCTGGCCTTAAGTCCTCCAAACTAGCCCATCACTAAAACACATAATACACATCTAGAACCTCGTTCATAGAATCACAAGCCGGCAATGCACAACTGATATCGAGCGCTCATATGCGCATACGAGATACGTGGAAGGAATTCAAAGAGTTATGTCTCAAGCTGAATCAATTTTGCACGATAGAATACAAGAAAGTGAACTTTTCCTAAGGGTTCTGCAGCCTCTCGAAGATAAGTACAGACGTCTCTGTACTGATCCGCAAAACTCTACTAAACCCGCTCATGACTCGTGAGACCTATGTAACCTAGGCTCTGATACTAATCTGTCATGACCCAAACTAACCCCTGTCGTGATGGCGCCTATCGTGGAACTAGACAAGCCGAATCATTTCCAAAACAACTGATATTTTCATTTCAAAGATAATTTCAATGTTATTTAACATAAAAACCTTCGAAAAGGAGTTCCAATCAAAATAAAAGTGCGGAAGGAAAAGCCCGACATCGGGGTGTCACTAGTCATGAGCATCTACTACAATCTGTCTAACAATATCAAGGCTAACTCAGCCTGGAAAATAGCTAAATACAACTAGAGGAAGATAAGAGGGAGAAGAGCAGGGGCTGCGATCGCCAACAACTACCTTGCTATCTCCGAGAAAATCTGTAACCAGAACAATCAACAATCGCTACCGTGTCCAGCTACACCTGGATCTGCACACAAGGTGCAGGGAATAACGTGAGTATGCCAACTCAGTAAGTAACAACAATAAATAAAGAATGAGCAGTAGTGACGAGCAATAAAGCATATCAAGTTCATATCACAAAAATTCAGTAAAGTACAACATGCTTTAAAACTCAGTGTTTGAATCAAATCATCTCGTTTAAACTCGGTTCTAGTAAAAATCATTTAAAGATATTTTCCCAACAGTTTTTCAAACAAAGGCTCAATGCAAAGGTGAACAAAAATGATGAAATCATAAACAGCCCCTCGGGCAAACCTCACAGTCACTCGTACCACTCGGGCATACCTCACAATCACTCTTGATACTCGGGAATACCTCACAATCACTCTTGCCACTCGGGCATACCTCACAATCACTCATGCCTCCCAGTCACTCAACACTCGGCACTCGCACTCAGTAGGTACCTGTGCTCACTGGGGGTGTGTACACACTCCGTAGGGGCTCCTTCAACCCAAGCGCTATATCAAGCCAAATCATGGCATAAATCACTCAGGCCCTCGGCCTATATCAAACATGCTGCGACATGCAGTCCAATCCCATAAATATGCAACATGCTGTGGCGTGCATCCCGATCCCATAAATATGCAACATGCTGCGGCATGAAGCCCGATCCCAGAAATATGCAACATGCTGCAGCATGCAGCCCGATCCCATAAATATCCTCACAAATCAGGCCCTCGGCCTCATTCGGTCATAAATCTCTCATGCCACTCGGGCATTTCACTAAAAATAGGGTGCTCAGCCCAAACCAACATTTATATGCAACAAAATCGAGTAATAAAACTGAATTATGCAGTAAATAGGTATAGCCATGACTGAGTATAGATTTTCAATCGAAAACAGAGAGAGGATAGTAAGAAAAGGCCCCTAAGGGTCCAAACAGTACTGGCACAAGGCCCAAATATGGCATTCAACCCAATTAACAGAAACTCTTTCTAAAAATATATAAGTATCATATAATTTCAATAACATATGCAACTTTACAGTTGCTATGGGACAGACCAAGTCACAATCCCCAACAGTGTACGCCCACACGCCTGTAACCTAGCATGTGTGTCACTTCAAAATAGTAGAATGATACGAAATTCGGGATTTCATACCCTCAGGACTAGATTTACAATCGTTACTCACCTCAAACCGGTCAAATCTCTACCGCGCAATGCTCTTGCCTCTGGACTCGGCCTCCAAATGCTCCAAATCTATTCACAATCAGTACAATACCATCAATATACGCTAATGGAATGAAATCCACAAGAAAATCTACAAAATTAGACCAAAACCCGAAATTGGCTCAAACCCGGCCCCCGGGCCCACGTCTCAAAATTCGACAAAATTCACAAAACTAGAAAGCTCATTCACTCATGAGTCTAACCATACCAAATTCATCAAAATCCGACATCGTTTGGTCTTTCAAATCCATAAATTACTCTCCAAAAATATCAAGTCCTAAGCCCTCATTTTTACTAATTACATGATTAAACAACGGGAAAATCACCATATATACGAGTATTAGGCTCAAGTAACTTACCTCAATGAAAACCCCCTTGATTCCCTCTTCAAAACTCTCCAAAAAGCTCCAAATCCGAATAGAAATTGTGAAGAATGCCCAAACATTCACGAAGTGTTCCTTATAGACCTTCTGCACAGGCATATCGCACATGCGACCCCTTTTCTCGCACCCGCGCGACCGCACCTGCAGTCCAAACAGCCGCACCTGCGTAAATCCCTTACTCCCTCAGCTTCCTCACCCGCGACCCATGCATCGCACCTGCGGGCTCGCAGGTGCGGCCAGGCTTGCGCACCTGCGCTCGATGCCCAGCCTTCCAACTCCCGCATCTGCGTACACTGCCCCACGCCTGCGACTCTTCCTTCCGCAGGTGCGGAAATAGCAGTAGCAGCAGCTTCAGCTGTATTTTCAAACTTTGACAAATCCGTTAACCACCCAGAATCACCCCGAGGCCCTCGGGACCTCAATAAAAAATACCAACAAGTCATATACCAACATACAAACTTAGTCGAACCTTCGAATCACTCAAAACAACATCCAAACACCAAATTACCCTCAGATTCAAGCCTAAGAACTTCTAAATTTCTAAATTCGACAACCGATGCCGAACCCAACCAAACCACGTCCGAATGACCTCAAATTTTGTACACACATCACAAATGACACTACGAACCTAATCCAACTTCTGGAATTCCATTCCGACCCCGATATCAATTTTTCCACTGCCGACCGAAATCGCTGAATTTTTAACTTTCGCCAATTCAAGCCTAATTCTACCACGAGCCTCCAAATTACATTCCAGTCGCGCTATTAAGTCCAAAATCACCTAACGAAGCTAATGAAACCATCCGAATTCCAATCCGAGGTCAATGCTAAAGAGTTAAATTTTGGTCAACTCTCCCAATTTAAAGCTTCAACAATGAAATTCTTTCTTCCAATTTGATTCTGAAATACCTGCGACCCAAAACCGACGATTCACATAAGTCAAAGTATATCATACGGAGCTACTCATGCCCTCAAACAACCAAGCAAAGTAAAAATATTCAAAATGACCTGTCGGATCGTTACACCTTGGTGGCACATGGGGGAGCAATTGAGGAGCTCAGGAAGCAGGTGAAGAAGATGAGGAAATCTTAGGCTTCGAGGAAATCAGTTGACAAATTGAGAGGAGAGGTGATCAAGATATAAGCCGCTGGAGATCTTCCATTTGACTTACTGATGGAGATAGATCCATCAGTACTAGCAGACCCAACAACACCATCAGCTCTAGTGGCACCAGTTGTCCAGTCTGAAGAGCCAGACCTCACTGTCCACACGGCTGAGGCGGTGCTACAGATGTTCCCCAACCCAGCTACTCCCCGAGCAGGGGATGATGAGATCTAGTTGGAGGAGCCTGAGGGAGGTGATGCTGCTATGGACACTGAGAACATATAGGGAGTCTTCTCTACTTTCCCTTCCTTGTTTTTATTTTGTTAAGCATTAAGGACAATGCTTATTTTTATTTAGAGGGGTGGAGTCTATTTTGATTTGACATTTGACATTGGCCTGTAATAACTGATAACATTTTCATTTTATTTTTACTTTCATTATGTACATATTCTTCTCTCTCTATTGATGTATATATTCTCTTTCCCTTTCTCAGTTTGTATATTCATTTATACTTTCAGCAGTTTACTTCATAGCTTCTTTATTTTGTTTTCTTAGTAGTCAATGTTTAGCCTAATAGCTTCTTATTTACTTTAATAGTTTCTTTTTAATTCAGTAGTTTCTTTTCATGTTTAAGTGATCAATAAGCCTTTGATTTTCTTAATGTCACGGTTCTTTCCAAAGGTGATTTTTGTGTGAACCGGTTGACTCTTCCCAACGATGGATGGCGTGACAATCTTCTTAAGGGATTGAGTCCATTTTTGATGTTTAGGTAAGAACAGTAGCAATAATAAATAAGAGGACCTAATTGAGTCGAACTAGAAGAGTCAATCATACTTTACTTGGTACTAATATACTTAACTACATGCTTATGATTAAAAATAAGTTCTTGGAAAGAAATAGCTCTAGTTAGTGACCTTTTGACTCTTGTGTTGACTTAAGCAATCATCGAGTGGTTTAGTTGAACCATTAGTAATTTTCAATCTAAAATATGGTTGTTGTGGGCCCTCAAATCTATCCTCTTGAACAATCCAGTTGTGTGAGAGGTGAGATATTTTGTTGCAAGTCCAAGTAACGTGCGAATGGTCTAGAACTTGCCCCGAATGTATTTCTAGGCGAAATTCTAAGTTTTGCTTGGCTTGAGAAATGATTGTAGGTTCTCCTTGACCCGTTTTGAAATTTTCCATGACCCACCAATGTTGTTATCCCTAGTCAACCCTTTTGAGCCTAAAACCTTTCTCATTTGATAACCATGTTACAAGTCTTTACCCGTTTTGTAGTGATCCTCTCTTGGCACCATAGCTTTCCTTAACACTCTTGAGAAATAATTGGCTAAAACATAAGTTTGGGGGAGAGACGAGAAATTTGAAAGTAGTATCAAGGTATAAAAAGAGAAAAGAAATGAAGAAAAGGAAAGGCAAATAAAAAAAAAGAAAGATGCAAAAAGAAAGTGAATAAGTTGAAGAGTTGAAGGGATTCAAAGAAAAGCAAAAATGCAAAGTATGGAGAAAACAAAGAAGGAGAAAACGAATATCATGACCAAGAAATAGTGGTGTTAAGTCTCTCTAGTTCCCCTAAGGAAAAAGAAAATGACTCAAAGAGTCAGCAAAGTATGAGCCAAAAAGAGAAAATAGAGTGCTTAAGGAAAGATGGACCCGTTCTATTCCAACATTTCCTACCTTAGTCCAAAAGCCTTCATTAGTGGTGATTTACATGAGGGACAAGCATATGGTACTTAGAGCCGTACTTGTGACATTCTTTTGAGAGAGATGAGTAAACTTTTCACAAATCCTTGAAGTGAGTGCTACATTCTCAAGTGAGATATGCTAACGTAGAGTAGATGAGGAGAAGTTTGGGATCCACAATGACCTACATGAAAGAGAGAACTTCCTTGATGAGTAAAGTCAATTCTTGATGCTCTAGTGTCACACTAGAATTATTTGTGCTTAAAACTTCAAATCATTGCCTTGTTGATAATTCATAAATGTTGTGGTAATTGTTGGTCCCAATTGATGTGTGTTTGATTCACCTTAGATTAGCTGGAATAGCTCTTATCTTGTGGAGGTGAGAATTACCTTATTTGCTTGAGGACAAGCAAAAGCTTAAGTTTGGGGGAGTTTATAACTGAAATTTTGATTACTTATTAGCGCCTTTTAGCTTTCGTTTTAGTCCAAAAGTGTCTAATTGTATTCCCGAAAAGTGATGAAATATGCTTACCTGTAGGAGTATTGGAAAATGAGCCACTACCATAAAATCCAACTCAAGGAGGAGTAATCTGAACAAGGACAAAAATCAGGCACAGAAGCTCTAGTGCGGACCACAGATTTCTATCTGCGGCCGCAGAATCTGAAGAAAAATCAATAGAGCCCCAGTGCAAAGTGTGGACCACACAATTATTGTGCGGCCGCAGAAGCTACGTAAGAGCCAAAGTTCGGAGAGTTTCATTTCAAGCTCAAGAAGAAATGCGGACCGCACAATAATTGTGTAGCTACAGAAACAGCTATGCGACCGCACTCAGGAAATGTGCGGTCCGCAGAAGAGCTCAGTGCGGCCGCGCCTAGAATTGTGCGCACCGCAGAACATGAGAGATGCGGCCGCAATCCAGAATTGTGCGGCCGCAGAATCAACTCCTGTCAAGATCTAAAGAGAAGTGCGGACCGCACATATAATTGTGCGGCCGCAGAACCTCCGAAAGGGCAATTTTATCCGAAAATTCCAGCTTTGTATAAATAGACTACTTTCACGAAATTAGGTCAAGTTTTGAATATTGAAAGTCTTGTAGCCGTTTTTGTTTATCCTTTTAGGCAACTTTAGCTTACTTTGGTGATTTAACATTGTATTTTTATCTTTTAATCTTGCAATATGAGTTTTATCATCTTTTCTTCTCTATTTTTCTCTATACCCATTATGAGTAGCTAGAGTTTTATCTAGGGTTGTGACCCAACCCTAGTGTATGAACTTAATAGGTGTTTGATTTATGGCTTGTTTATGGTTGGGTGTTTATTATTTAACCTTGTTCTTGCCTTTAACTATAGAATTAATAGTTGCAAACATTAGTTTATGCCTATTTGACTTGGTCTCTACTTGCGAAAGAGAGACTTAGTCTAGGAAAACTTGGCTAACAAGAATTTGGGATAAAATCAAGAGATTGATAGTCCCAAATTAAAGGGTTGAACCTAGAGATAGTAAAACCCGAATTCAGCATTTTATCAACTGTTTTGTTCAATACCCATTTGGACTTGAGAAAGCCAAATTGGGCAAAATCACTCTCTTACCGAGAGGTATTGAGTGGATATTTGAGTGTTGATTGCTATAATATACCCCGACCAACAAAATAAGCTTTAAAGTTTACAACTCGTTAGGCAAACACTTAGGTGAAGGTCATACCCCTAGGACTTTTTATATATTTGAAAAACCATCCAAAAACAATATTCTCTAGTTTTATATCTTTAGAATTGTAATCCTTAACGTAATTTTAGAAGTAAAAACAAAACCCTATTTGTGAAAGTGCAACCAAGATACTTCACGTGCTTTTTCCAAATATATACTACTAATCCCATCTAAGCTCCCTATGGATTCGATCCCGACTCCTTGTTGGGTATTATTATTGCAATCGACCGTTTCACAATCCCGAATAGAGGCGTGACTTGGACAAGATCAATGTGATGCTAGAAAAAGAAGCATAGCGCAACCTATTTGGGAAAGAGATCTTACCACGGGAAAGGTCCTCTCAACGACCCTTCGAAAGTTTGAGCCACGAGCGCTCGGAATAGGGCATCTGTGAGACAATGCCTACGATCTATTCCTTTAACCGACGAACGACATTCGGGACTTGAGCAATAACTGTGCCACCGAAAACAACAATGAGGAAAAAGGTTGATGAGCATGAAATCAAATTCAAAGAGAAGTTATACTTACGTGACGTATTCCACTTCTCGGGGATTAGCCTAGATTCGTCCGAAATCAAGTCCGAGGTCCTCACCCGAACGAAACGTCCCTGCCAACCTCGATCCCGGTCTTCATTGGTGCTTGAGAATGGGGCCTTACTAGCCCGGCATGCGAGCCTTATCAGTCCCCCTCGGAAGATTCGGGGACTGTACAAATAGAGCATATGATCTACGGTGAACCGACAAGAGTCGATCTTGTTAAAAAAATCGAAGGAGGATTACGATCCTCCATAACAAGGTGTGGATCTGGCCGAGACATACCTCGTACCTCTTACAGAAGTGTATGATGACCGAATCCACCCGACCCAGCGTAAAGGGATAAGTGTAGACACTTAGGTATCCCTCAACGTGTGTAGTAATGGCTTGCTCAGAGTCGGGGACCGCTATGTCCTTTTCAGCCTAGTTGCAGTCCTTTCGGACTAAGGGGAGATCATCTTCGGTGATCGAGGAAATAAATCTCGATGCCTCCTCACACCGACCCTGCACAGAAGAGGGTTTCTAGACCTTGAAGTCGTCAGCGACCGAACAACCCATGGGAATGAACATCTTCAAGGGAGATTCAGGAGCTGGTTCATCGATGAACATGTTAGCAGCAGATCTCCCGAGGTCGACCGCATCGAAAGTGGTTTCATTGGTTCCGGCAGTCGTTTGAGAGGTAGAAACGACCTTTTGGGGAACAAATTTTGAGGTTTTTTCCATGTTATAGGGGAAAGCTTGAAGGAGATAGAGAAAGGTTAAAAGCTCGAAGCTCAGATGTGTAGGCTTGAGTGGATGATGAGTAAATATTTTGCAAAGGAATCTCGAGTAACGAAGGTAAAAATGCTAGAATATGAAAAAGAGTAATAAAATCCTGAGGGTACGAGGGTAGAAGGTTTGATGTAAAGTTAAAAAATGAACAAAAGAGGGGTTATTTATAGGGGTTCCGTGACGTTTCGCCTTCAGGGACAACGAACCGGCGGCTGATGCGCATTTAAGGCCATTATGACATGACTGACGAGACGTTTTAGGCTTTTTTCCGTTTATGTCACGGCGTATTGAGGAAGGAATCGGTGCGCTCATGTCTTTCTCGTCAGCTTGCTCTCCGTGAAATGAAGGTACTATCTGTATACGGGTAAAAACCAAGCTCATGATACACTCCGACTTTCAATAGGATAAAATGAGCTCGAGATATGATTGTGAAGGATCGGAATCGAAGCAAAGGTCTCTTCGAGTCAGAATCCGGGGGCACGTTGCCTGCCCTCGAGAATATCGGGGTCATGATTCGAGATCGATCCAAATCCTGAAAGACTTCGGAGAACATTTTAGGGCAATAGAGCACGACCAACAGAAGGCCGTAATATCCGCGACCTACCGGATATCACGGCGTGGAGCTCGGCACGTATCGATGAAGAACCAGCAATCAGTTAAACAGAAGATTTTTTTACCTTTTATGGAGTTGTACTTAGAGTAGGATTCCCCTACTATATAAAGGGGGGTCTGATAGGGGGAAGGTCTGATAATTCATAAGATACATTGTAACACGCATTTCAAAGCAATATACTACTATTTTCACAGCTATTGTAAGCTCTTTCTCTCGTTCATCGATATTGTTCACTGTGAGCCTGAATCGAGGGTGAAAAAGTCACTAAGGCTGGGTGGTTTGAATTTACTGTATCTTTACTTGTCAATTCTAACTCAATTTATCGTTTTGTATCAAATTAATCCGCATATCCTTAGAAACACTTACAAATTTAATTGTTATCCGATTTCGAGGGTAAACAATAATGTATATAATTTAAACTCTATAATTATTAGCCAAACATATATACGATCATCACAGTTTAAACTACGTATGGGTATTTTGAACTGATCGGTTCGACATGTTTAACAACATCAACCTGGCATAATCATAAATAACTATGAGCTCACTCCTGTTAAAATAGATTAAACTTGGACCGACTCGAACTTTAACTATTTAGAAAAATTGAAACAGAATACAAATGTGTGATAAATAAGAGTAAATTCTACGTTTTTAACCTGTTTTTGGCCTGGGTAGTTGTGCACGTGTGATTGACGCATGTGATACTATCAAGTCATTCATGTGTCTAGGAATACAACTTACCGACTCTTTCTTTTGTATCCTTTCCCCCCCCTTTTATTAGTTCTTTTTTATTTCTCTTAATTGAACTGTTACAAGTAGGGGTATACAAAGAAAATCGATAAATCGTACCAAATCAATAATTCTAGTCAAATCGAAAATAAAATCGATTGTGGTTTAGTTGATTTGGTTTGGTATTAGAGAAAAAACCCGACCATAATTGGTTTGGTTTGATTTTAACTAAAAAAAGTCAAATCGAAACCAAACCAACCCGACAGTACATTTATAAAATTTAAAAAAATATTTTTATACACATAAATATTTATTATAATATAATTTATAAATATTTCTTAAATTTTTTTATAATTTTATCTTTTATTGTATTATTTCAAGTTTGAATTTAACATTCTTGAATGGTAAATAAATTTTATTGCCCATAAATATAGTAACTCAAATAAAGTTCAAATCAATACTAATGCTAACAAAAAAAAAATTAATTCAACACTAGGAATGATGATAGTGTTGGATATTTATTTTTTAGTTTTACATTAATTTGTAATGAAAATGCATAACTTAGTTTATCTTTTTTTTAGTGCTTAATTATTTAATTAATAGTACTTATTAGCTATACTTATTTTAGCATGACCTATATTGTATTTTTAGATTATGTTAATTTTTATTATGGCTTATTAATTAGCAATATTTGCTTTATGCAATTTTAATATCTTTGTTATTGAATATTTAAGTATAATGCTATGACTTATCTCATATTATTGTATTATTTTCTTGAAAAATAGATTACATAGTTGTATCTTATTAGGATTAAAGAAATATTTGGAGCACAAGTTACATATTTCGTGCTATGAAGACTTTACCGGAAAAAAACTCTGAAAATACGAAAAAATCGAAAAATCCGAGATTGAAAAACTCGACTTTATTTGTTTGGTTTATAGATTTAAAAATCCGACACAATTAATTTGCTTGATAATTGAAAAATGCGAACCAACCCGAACTATATACCTAGTTACAAGTTACAACAGACTGCTATTGCTAGCTTAGGTCGGATCTCTCATGCTTGCGTTCTCGTGGTAATAAATGCTATAGTAGCTGAATTTGTTTTTTCCTTCTTTTTCTATTCCGTTTTTTCAACCTATTAATTAAACAAACATTAACAACCAGAAATGAAAGTCAAAGAGAAAAAGAAAATGGAAAAAAGAGAACTTCCTATCACTTGAATTAAATTGCCCGTCATTATATTACCTTTCACATATCATCTTTATAACTAGTTAAATAAACACGTCCGAACCAGTTTTCCAGCTGCATAATCATATAAAAATTAGTTTATAAACACGTCTAAACCTGTTTTTCAGCTGCATGACAATATTGTTTGATCCAAAAATATAGATCTTGGTTCAATTAATTAAAATTTATATAAATGAGGATTAATCTTAGCCAACAATAATATGAAGTTATCAAAAATACAATAAATACCACGTAGGTGTGTCTTGATAAGAGCGGCATCATATAATCAATATTCAAGAAATCAAAGGTAATACTGTAGCATTAAATATTGATGGATATCAATAAATGTCATTTAAGTAAATAGAATGAATAAGTCACCCAAGAAAGGATAAAATTAGTGAATGTTCTTTCTGACAATGATGAGTGGTGGACAATCCTTTAAATATTCGAGTTATTCTCGGATCTAGTGAAAAAGTGTAGACAAGAATCTTAGTGAAAAGGTAATGTTTGTATGCTTGCAATGAAATCCGATTCTCTTTCTCAAGTCAAAGTGTATTTTTACAAATGAATATTACATGTTCCCTATCATTGTGTCTCTTTCTATTTATAGGAACATGTTCCTAAAAACCCTAACAGTACAAGTACAGAAAATATTCACTAGAATATTCTCTTTTGTGTCTTATCTCGAAACTAGCCGTTATTGCTCTGCCATGGGTGCTCGGCCTTGGCCTCTATGACAACTCCTCGACTTCTGTCTTGTTGACTCTTCGATCGCGGCCTTCACTGATAATTAAATTACTTCGACACTTGGCATCCCATGAGTGTTTTACTAATACCATTTCGACTAAAGATGGATTTTGACCTATACAGTTAGTCCCTCCGCTTATCGAGGTCGTTCCCGCGGACAAGGTCAGTGAGCGGACAATGTCGTTCATGATACAATTCTAAAGAGTTGGCTGAGATCATGGCCGTGGAGACAGGGCTACGTGGTCTTCTGAGGTCCGCATATTTTGAATTTTTTTATTTACCCAAGAAGTTTGTTGGGGCCATCTGGTCCAAGAGAAAAAGTGACGTCATGACATCATGCTTCATAATGATGCCACTTCCCGATGCATCACATCGATTTAGGTGTGACCTTTGATTGGCTCTGTCATTTCGATTTTCGTATTAATCATGACCCGCTGTTTCGATTCTGGTGCCTCTCAAACCTGATTAATAGGGGAAGGTTCGTTGATTTTGGAACCTTTTCCAAACTCTTCCTTCTCTTTAAGAAATAACTTCTCCTTCATCTACCTCGCAGAATCCTTTCAACTCTTTATTTTCATCGACGATTATTCTCTTTTGCTTCACCATCTTTTCTCTGCAACAATGTCTTTGCAATCGTTGGATGTTCATATGGAAGATCACTCCATCCCTTTAGACGTCGATTTTCCCGATTAGGGGGAAGAGGGTGGATGTAACGACCCGGCCGGTCGTTTTGAGAATTAGAGCCCCGATCCCCTAATAACTATTTTCCCCACGTTTGTTTCCGCTATTGAGACTTGCCAGAGTGATTGGTTATGGAATTAAGAGAGTTTTGGGACACTTAGTCCCTAGTTGTGAGTTTATGCCTTAGAGTTTGGACCGTAATCGGAACTGTGTGAAGACGGATCCAGAATTGAATTCCGTAGACTCTGTTAGCTCAGTTGAGTGATTTTGGGGTTAGGAGCGCGTCCGAAATATGTTTTGGAGGCCTGTAGTAGATTTAGGCTTGAATTGGCGAAAGTTAATTTTTCGGCGATTTCGGCCGATAGTGGAAATTTTGATATAGAGATCAGAATAGAATTTCGAAAGTGGCTGTAGGTTCATAATGTCATTTGTGACGTGTGTGTAAAATTTGAGGTCATTCGGACTAGATTTGATGCGGTTCAGTATCGTTTGTAGAATTTAGAAAATTTTAAATTCTTAGGCTTGAATCCGTGCTTAATTCATGATTTTGGTGTTGTTCGATGTGGTTTGAAGGCTCGACTAAGTTTCCTTATCTGTGTCCAGTATAAACTGTATAACTCGATGCCATACCTGCCATTTCATCTTGCGTTGCATATTTAAATTGGGACTACGGACATATTTCGGAAAATCCACCAGTACTTCATATTTACTTTGGGACTACAGACGTATTCCGGGAGATCCCCCAGTACTGCATATTTACTTTGGGACTACAGACATATTCCGGGAGATCCCCCAACACTGCATATTTACTTTGGGACTATAGATGTATTTTGGGAGATCCCCCTGTACTGCATATTCATTTGGAACTACGGAATGGTATCCCGGGAGATTCCCCACTTTGTTTACCTTGTTCTGAGCCGAGGGCTCCCATAACTGTTAAATTTTCGAGAATCTTTTTAACTGTGTTACCATAAATTTTACTTAAATCTTTTACTGCTTAATTTATTATAATTACTCCGGTAGGGCCTTGACCTGACATCGTTACTACTCGACCAAGGTTAGGCTTGGCACTTACTGGGTACCATTGTGGTGTACTCATGCCCTTCCCTACACATGTTTTTCGTGTGCAGATCCAGGTACGAGCTATCAGCCTCGGGGTTAGTGTGTGCTACTGATTCTAGGAGATTTCAAGGTACTACTGCTTGCATTCGCAGATCTTCGGAGTCCCCTTCTACTCCCTCGCCTAGAGACTTTCTTCATTATTTTCATACTTTTGTATAGAGCTACCTATATTATTGCAGCTTGTGACTTAGTGATATTCCGGGTCTTGGGTAATTATTTTGTATATGCCGAGTGTACTACTCTTGGCTATACACGATATGCTATTTTTTTTAATGTTGTGTTTTCTTTATATTTCTCGTAATATTAGGTAGTCGTAAAGAGTAGGTGCCATCACGACACCTTACGGAGGGTTAAATTTTGTCCGTGACAAGTTGGTATCAGAGCACTAGGTTCATAGGAGTCGCGAGTCACAAGCCGAATTATTAGAGTCTCGCAGATCGGTGCGGTGACGTCCGTACTTATCTTCGGGAGGCTATGTAACTGTTAAGAACAATCATACTTCTTTGATTTCCTTGTCGTGCGAGTTATTGACATCAAAAATAAATTCTAAGATTCTATTCTATTCTTTCTCACAGATGGTGAGGACCCATACCGGGAGGACCGACGATCAGGCACCCGAGCCCCCTGTCAGAGCCACCAAAGGCCGGGGTCGGGGTAGAGGACGACCACGCGGTGTAGCCCGAGCACCTGCGAGAGCTGCGTCAGAGAAGCCCCCAGCAGCTCCAGCTGGAGGGCGAGCACCGGAGATCCCTATTGCTACTCCAGCCCTCCAGGAGACTTTAGCTCAGTTGATGAGCATGTTCAGCACTCTGGCTCAGGCTGAACTATTTTCGATAGCTCCCGTTACATCTTAGGCCGGGAGATGGGAACAGACTCCCACAGCCCGCACTCCTGAGCAGAAGGTCCAGGTTGATCAGGCCCCAGAGTATATTCCTATGCCCCCAGTGGCTCCGGTTCAGCATGAGATCAGGGTAGCTGCTTCTGAGGCAGAACAACTCAGACTTGAGATGTACAAGAAGTACCACCCACCTACTTTTAATGGACTAGCTTCAGATGATGCTCTGGGTTTTCTTGAGGAGTGTCATCGTATTCTCCGCACTATGGGCATTGTGGAGACGAGTGGGGTTTCTTTCACTGCTTTCCAGCTGAGGGGAGCAGCATATCAGTGGTGGCGTGCCTATAAGCTGAGTAGTCCGGACGAGGCAACCTCACTCACTTGGACTCAGTTTTTAGAGATGTTCTTGCGTGAGTTTGTTCCTCAGAGCCTTAGGGATGTTTGGCGTGCAGAGTTTGAGCAGCTGCATCAGGGTGCTATGAATGTGTCGGAGTATGCAGTCCGTTTCAGTGAGTTAGCTCGCCATACACCGGCTCTGGTTGCTACAGTTAAAGAGAGGGTTAGTCGCTTCATTGAGGGACTCCACCCCAGTATTCGGACCAGCATGGCCAGGGAGTTGGAGATGGACATCACTTATCAGCAGGCAGTGAGCATTGCCAGGAGAGTGGAGGGCATGTTTGCCCGGGACAGAGAGGAGAGAGAGGACAAGAGGTCTCGAGAGACTGGTCATTATTTAGGAGCTCGTGCACCAGCAGCACGCTATGATAGGGGTCTTGTGAGTCGCCATGTTCATTCAGCTCTTCCAGCAGCCAGCGGTGTTTCAGCTCCTCCTAGACCTCAGGAGCCCTATTATGCACCGCCAGTATCCAGCATGCCTCATACTCGAGGTACTATTACCGGCCAGTACATCAGGCCAGGTCCGAGTCAGTCTCAGCCATCGCGTCCTCCGCGAGGTTGTTTTGAGTATGGTGACACTCATCACCTTGTTAGAGATTTCCCCAGAGCCAGGAGGGGTGCACCTCTACAGACTTATCAGCCTCCACGTGCTCCACCGGGTCCTCCGACCATTCTTCCAGCACCAGCTGCCACCCCATCTCCTTAGCTAGCTCGAGGTGGAGGTCGGGGAGGTTGAGGTCACCCTAGAGGGGGAGGCCAGGCCAGGTACTATGCCCTTCCAGCCCGTTCATAGGCCATTGCTTCAGATTCAATCATCACAGGTATCGTCCTTGTTTGTCATAAGGATGCATTGGTATTATTTGACCCAGGCTCTACGTATTCATATGTGTCTTCTTATTTTGCTCCATATTTGGGGATATCTCGGGATTCTTTGAGTTTCCCTGTTTACGTATCTACTCCCGTGGGAGATTCTCTCGTTGTGGACCGTGTATATCGGTGGTGTTTGATTGCTCTTAGTGGATTTGAGACCATATCCGATTTGTTATTACTCAGTATGGTAGATTTTGATGTTATCTTGGGCATGGACTGGTTGTCGCCTCATTTTGCTATTCTTGATTTTCAAGCTAAGATCGTGACGCTGGATATGACAGGCTTGCCGAGATTAGAGTGGAGAGGTACCTTAGAGTATACTCCCCGCATGGTCATTTCATTTCTTAAGGCTCAGCGAATGGTTGAGAAGGGGTGTGATACGTATTTGGCCTATGTAAGAGATGCCAGTATTGATACCCCTACAGTTGAGTCAGTTCCAGTAGTAAGGGACTTTCCAGATGTGTTCCCAGCTGATCTTCTGGGCATGCCGCCCGACAGAGATATTGATTTTGGCATTGATTTGTTGCCGGGCACTCAGCCCATTTCTATTCCTCCCTACCGTATGGCTCCTCCTGAGTTGAAGGAGTTGAAGGAGCAGTTACAGGAGTTGCTTGATAAGGGTTTCATCAGGCCCAGTGTATCACCTTGGGGGTACTCCAGTCTTATTTTTGAAGAAGAAGGATGGTTCTATGCGGATGTGTATTGATTACCGCCAGTTGAACAAAATCACAGTGAAGAATAGGTATCCATTGCCTCGTATTGATGAATTATTCGATTAGTTACAGGGTGCCAGAGTGTTTTCCAAGATTGACTTACATTCAGGTTATCATCAGTTGAAGATTCGGGAGTCGGATATCCCGAAGACTGCTTTAAGGACCAGATATGGTCACTATGAGTTTCTTGTCATGTCATTTGGGCTGACCAATTCCCCAACAGCCTTTATGCATTTGATGCACAGTGTGTTCCGGCCTTATCTTGACTTCGTCATTGTGTTTATTGACAACATCCTGGTATATTTCCGGTCTCGGGAAGATCATGAGCAACACCTGAGGACTGCACTTCAGACCTTGAGAGAAAAGAAGTTATATGCAACATTTTCAAAGTGTGAGTTTTGGTTAGACTCAGTGGCATTCTTGGGTCGTATAGTATCGATTGAGGGGATCTAGGTGGATCCGAAGAAGATTGAAGCAGTACAGAGTTGGCCCAGGCCGTCCTCAGCTACAAAGATCCGGAGTTTTCTTGGTTTGGCGGGGTATTACCGTCGCTTTGTAGAGGGATTTTCATCTATTGTGTGACCTATGACCAGATTGACCCAGAAGGGTGCTCCGTTCAGGTGGACCGAGGAGTGTGAGGAGAGCTTTCTGAAGTTCAAAACAGCTTTGACTACAACCCCAATATTAGTATTGCCTATAGATTCGGGTTCCTACACTGTCTATTGTGATGCCTCGAGGATTGTCCTTGGAGCAGTATTGATGTAGGACGGTAGGGTGATTGCCTATGCGTCTAGACAGTTGAAGGTGCATGAGAAGAATTATCCGGTTCATGATCTCGAGTTAGCAGCTATTGTTCACGCTGGCGTTATTATTTGTGCGGTGTTCCCTGTGAGATTTACACTGATCACCGGAGTTTGCAGCTCTTGTTCAGGCAGAAGGACCTTAATTTGCATCAACGGAGGTGGTTGGAGCTACTTAAAGACTACGATATCACTATATTATACGACCTGGGGAAGGCTAATATAGTGGCCAACGCGTTGAGTCGCCGGGCAGAGACTTTGGGGAGTTTGGCATATCTTTCGGTTGCTGAGAGCCCCTTAGACTTGGATGTTCAGGCCTTAGCGAGTCAGTTCGTGAGATTGGATATTTCAGAGCCTAGCCGGGTATTAGCTTGTGTGGTTGCTCGGTCTTCTCTTTATGACCGTATCAGGGAGTGCTAGTATGATGATCCTCATCTTCTAGTTCTTCAGGACAAGGTTCGGCGAGGTGATGCCAGAGATGTGACTATTGGTGATGACGGTGTGATGAGGATGCAGGGCCGGATCTGTGTGCCCAATGTAGATGGGCTTCGGGAGTTGATTCTTGAGGAGGCCCACTGCTCGCGGTACTCTATTTATCCCGGTGCCACGAAGATCTACCAGGATTTGAGACAACACTGCTTGTGGAAGAGGATGAAGAAGGATATAGTTGGGTTTGTGGCCAAGTGTCTCAACTGTCAGCAGGTCAAATATGAGCACCAGAGGCCGGGTGGATTACTTCATAGGTTAAAGATCCAAGAGTGGAAGTGGGAGCGGATCACCATGGACTTTGTAGTTGGACTTCCACGAACTTTGAGAAGGTTCGATGCTATTTGGGTGATCATGGATCGACTGACCAAGTCAGCTCATTTTATTCCAGTGTTGACCACTTATTCTTTTGAGAGGTTGGCTGAGATTTATATCAAAGAGATTGTCTACCTTCATGGTATTCCAGTATCCATTATTTCAGACAGAGGTACATAGTTCACATCACGGTTTTGGAGAGCCGTACAATAGGAGTTGGGTACTAGGGTGGAGTTGAGCACAACCTTTCACCCTTAGACGAACGGGCAGTCCGAGCGCACGATTCAGATTCTTGAGGATATGCTCTGTGCATGTGTGATGGAGTACGGAGGGTAATGGGACCAATACTTGCCACTTCCAGAGTTCGCTTACAACACAAGTTACCAATCCAGCATTCAAATGGCACCGTGTGAGGCTTTGTATGGTAGGAGGTGCCGGTCCCGGGTAGGATGGTTTGAGCCAGGCGAGGCCCGATTGTTGGGTACAGATTTGGTCCAGGATGCCCTGGATAAGGTGAAGGTGATTCAGGAGAGACTTCTCACAGCCCGGTCCAAGCAAAAGAGTTATGCGGACCATAAGGTTCGTGATTTGGCATTTATGGTTGGTGAGCGGGTCTTGCTTCGGGTATCGCCTATGAAGGGCGTCATGAGGTTCGGGAAGAAGGGCAAGCTGAGCTCGAGGTTCATTAGTCCTTTTGAGATATTGCGGCGAGTTGGGGACGTTGCTTATGAGCTTGCCTTGCCTCCCAGCCTAGCAGGAGTTCACCCGGTATTCCACGTGTCTATGCTCCGGAAGTATCGCGGTGATCCGACTCATGTATTGGATTCCAGCTCAGTCCAGTTGGACAAGAATCTATCTTATGTTGAGGAGCCAGTAGCCATTTTGGACAGGCAGTTCAGAAAGATCAGGTCAAAGAATATTGCTTCAGTCAAGGTCCAGTGGAGAGGTCAGCCGGTCGAGGAGGCGACTTGGGAGATCGAGCAGGATATGCGCAGCCAGCACCCTCATCTTTTCACAGTTTCATGTATGTCTTTATACTCGTTCGATGACGAATGATTGTTTTAAGAGGGGGAGGATGTAACGACCCGGCCGGTCATTTTGAGAATTAGAGACTCGATCCCCTAATAACTATTTCCCCCATATTTGTTTCCGCTATTGAGACTTGTCGGAGTGATTGGTTATGGAATTCAGAGAGTTTTGGGACACTTAGTCCCTAGTTGTGAGTTTAAGCCTTAGAGTTTGGACCGTAGTCGGAACTGTGTGAAGACGGATCCGGAATAGAATTCTATCGACTCTATTAGCTCCGTTGAGTGATTTTAGGGTTAGTAGCGCGTCCGAAATATGTTTTGGAGGCCTGTAGTAGATTTAGGCTTGAATTGGCGAAAGTTAGTTTTTCGGTGATTTCGGTCGATAGTGGAAATTTTGATATCGAGATCGGAATGGAATTACGAAAGTGGCTGTAGGTTCGTAATGTCATTTGTGACATATGTGTAATATTTGAGGTCATTCGGACTAGATTTGATGTGGTTCGGCGTCGTTTGTAGAATTTGAAAATTTTTAATTCTTAGGCTTGAATCCGTGCTTAATTCATGATTTTGGTGTTGGACGATGTGGTTTGAAGGCTTGACTAAGTTGGTATGGTGTTTTAGGATTGGTTGGTATGTTTGGTTGAGGTCCCGGGGGCCTCGGGTGTGTTTCAGATGCTTAACAGAATGAATTTAGACTTAGAAAAAATTTGGTGCTTTTGCTGGTTCTACTGTAACCGCACTTGTGCAAGGCTGCCCGCAGGTGCGAGAAAATTGGCGCAGAAGTGGAGTTGGGTGGATTGGTCAGGGGTCGCAGGTGCATGGGAAACGGCCGCATCTGCGATGCCCGCAAATGCGCAAGACTGTTTGCAAGTGCACAAGTTACGCAGAAGCGGAAGGGATTTCCGCAGGTGCATCCCTTTCGTCGTAGGTGCGAAGGCAGAATGGGCAAGTGAATTGCACAGATGCGCACTTTTTCCGCACAAGCGCACCCGCAAGTGCGAGCCCAAGTTCCGCAGGTGCGGAAATACCTGGGTAGTGGTTAAAACCGAAGGGCTTCGCGATTTTTGTCATTTTTGACTTTGCAAACTCGGTTTAGGGTGATCTTTAGAGCATTTTCGAGCCATTTCTTGAGGTAAATCCCTTTTGCTTATTTTTGATCAATAATCTTGCTTTGCCATGTATTTTTCACCTAGTTCGTGTGTATTTAAGGTGGAAATTGGAAGTTGGAGGCTAGGGATTTGGAAGTTTGATTTGTGGATTTGGAGGACCATTTGGTGTCAGATTTTATTAAATTTGATATGGTTAGACTCGTGAGTGAATGGGTGTTCAAAATTTGTATTTTTTACCCAATTCCGAGACGTGGGCCCGGGGAGATGTTTTGGGCATTTTTCCTAATTTCAAGCTTTAGCTTCGAATTAATTAGTTAAATTAGTTACTTGTAGTTATATTTACATTATGCAATTAATTTGAATAGATTCTGGCCATTTGGAGTCGGATAGTCGTGGCAAGAATGTGATATCAAGTTCATTTGAGTGGTCAAGGTAAGTGGCTTGCCTAACCTTGTGTTGGAGACTTTTCCCTTAAGGTGTTTGATATTAATTGATGTGTGGGCGCCGTGTACGTGAGGTGACGAGTATGTACACGGGCTATTTTTGCAAAAATCCCGTTTTTCCTTTCTAAATCATAAATTATTTTTCCTTATTAAATTACACTAATACGTTTAATTGTTAAACTTAGACTAGAGCATGCTTACGTGTTTTAACTGCCTAATTGACATTCTGTGAGCCATGCTTAGTTAAGTCCCTATTTTCCTTATCTGTGTCCAGTATAAACTGTATAACTCAATGCCATACCTGCCATTTCATCTTGCGTTGCATATTTAAATTGGGACTACGGACGTATTCCGGGAGATCCCCATGTACTGCATATTTACTTTAAGACTACGGACGTATTCCGGGAGATCCCCTAGCACTGTATATTTACTTTGGGACTACGGACGTATTCTGAGACATCCCTCAGCACTGCATATTTACTTTGGGACTACGGACGTATTCCGGGAGATCTCCCTGTACTGCATATTCATTTGGAACTACGGGACGGTATCCCGGGAGATTCCCCACTGTGTTTACCTTGTTCTGAGCCGAGGGCTCCCTTAACTGTGAAATTTTCGAGAATCTCTTTAACTGTGTTACCATAAATTTTACTTATATCTTTTACTGCTTAATTTATTATAATTACTCCGGTAGGGCCTTGACCTGACCTCGTCACTACTCGACCGAGGTTAGTCTTGGCACTTACTAGGTACCATTGTAGTGTACTCATGCCCTTCCCTGCACATGTTTTTCGTGTGTAGATCCAGGTACGAGCTATCAGCCTCGGGGTTAGTGTGTGATGCTGATTCTAGGAGACTTCAAGGTATTACTGCTTGCGTCCGCAGATCTTCAGAGTCCCCTTCTACTCCCCTACCTAGAGACTTTCTTTATTATTTTTAGACTTTTGTATAGACCTACCTAGATTATAGCAGCTTGTGACTTAGTGATATTCTGGGTCTTGGGTAATTATTTTATAAATGCCGAGTGGTACTACTCTTGGCTATTCACGATATGCTGTTTATTTTTTTTAATGTTGTGATTTCTTTACATTTCTCGTAATATTAGGCTTACCTAGTCGTAAAGACTAGGTGCCATCACGACACCTTACGCAGGGTTAAATTTGGGTCGTGACTGTGGAACTGTTCCTGAGGAGGAGAGTTTACCCAATGTAGAGGAGATTGTACCCAGTACCCATACGCCAAACCAGATTTCCATAAGGCACCGAAAATGGTGACAGAGTGGTTCAAATCTGCGATGACGACTGAGAGATTAGCCGAGCTCAAGGTCAGACTCGGCCTTCCGGGTCACGTGGATTTGATCCCAGCGGGTAGGACAAGGTTTGGGTACACCGTTTTGGTTTCTGCGCCCTCTATGCATACTTGTTCCTGATCGGGTACTCGTTTCCTTTGCCGCCGCTGATAGAAGACTTGTGTAGGTACTACAATGTGTGTCTGGCGCAGCTCGCCCCTTATGTTTTTAAGGTGTCCATGATGTTGATGAAGTTTGTCGTATTAGCCGACGTCGACATCACAGTGTGCCACTTGGTCTACTTCTTCTCCCCTCAATTCTTTCGAGGGACCTTGCTGAATCTTCGCCACCACGGGAGAAAATGTTTGGTGGTGAGGATGGATGATAAATCTAGTCGGTACTTCGGGATCAACTACTTCTATGTTAGGACTGAAGACGTAGTGTCTTATACTACAAACTTTTCCGAGGCTTAGAACCCTTATCGTGAGTACTCGTACTAGATTACATGCTTCATGTTTTCAGTGTTTTTTTCTTCTTTTTACAGCTACTATTCGGCCCCTTCAGATGGTAACCCACCTTGCTGATTGGATTAGACAGATCCTTCCCCATACAGTGGGGGTATGCAACTGGTCGAGCTTTTCTTTGAGATTTCGACCGTCTCCTCCCTCGGCAGGTAATTTTTTCTTTCTATCATTAGCGTCTTGATTTCTTTGCTCGTTTTCCTTCACTAATTTTCCCTTTTTCTATTTTTTCCATAGCTTCGGCCAGGAGATCTACAAGGAGGTCGAGAGCTCCCACGCCCTCGTTCCAGAAGAGGAAGGCTACTACTCCCTCAGTTTTAGCCCGTGCTTCGACCGCGACTGATCATATCTCTGTCGCAACTCATCATGTTGCCGCGCCCGACTCTGTTCCACTTCGGCCGTAGAGACCCGGTCTCTCCTCTATATTCTCTCATTAACGAGGATGATGAACTTTTGCCTGGCGATGGATATCTCCAACCTCAAAAGAGGAGGTCCGTGAACGCTGGTGAAGGAGTCACCTGAGCCGTTGGTGTGGCTGAAAGGGACTTTTCACTGCATGAAACGGGGACTATTATTGTAGGGGATGATGTCGAGTCGAGTCCTGAGGCTCCGAGGTCGGTGGGAGCCGATTTTGATGTGTATCTTCCCTCTGCGGTGATGGAGACCGGAGAGACGACGACCGATGTTCTCGACCCTTCGCGGCGAGTGGAGGCATCGACTTCTAGGACGGTCGCAGCTACCTCTTTGCCCGCTAATGAGTGGGGCAAAGGCATCATTATGGATGGTGATGAGTCAGGTTCTGACGTTGATGCGGACGACCTGAGGATGATGGAGGAAGGGCTTACACAACTTAAGATAAGGTTGGAGGGGTCTACGAGGACTATCACGATACACATGGATCATGACCTGTTGAAGAACACCGAGGACGTAGTCCCTGCCCTCGGCCCCCGCTGTTTAGATATAGAGGGTAAGACCCTTAAAGAGATAGATAATGCTGATTTGTCGAGAAGCATTGATGGCCTTGCTCTTAGGGTGAGTGTTTGTGCTTTGACCTCTTTTCTATTCTTTTTTTTGTTTGTTTTTCTGGGCGTTTTTGGTTCTGACTTCTTTCTTCTCTTTCCTTTTTGTGATCACAGACGGTAATTTTGGAGATCGAGAGTGCCCGAAGGGAGAAGAGGCATAAAGAAATATTTGTGAAATTGAAAGATAAGTACTTAGAGTATCGTGGCAAGTACCTAGAACTCCGCAAGCGATTTCGCGAGGGCAATGATATACAGGCCCTTAGGGATGAGTTAAAATAGAAGGACGATGGGTTGGTGAAGGCCATCGAGAAATATAGCATTCTTGAGGGGACGTTGAGGAGTAGGGAAGAGGAGCTTGAGGTCATCAGGGGCGTGGAGGCCCAATGTAGTGACCTTCAAGCTCAAGTACAAAAAATAACCTTTCATTAAATCGTGGCCGAGGGTCGATAGGTGTTTGTTCGAGCTTAGTCGAACATAACCTTTTTTTAAATTGCGGCTGAAGGTCGGTAGGTGTTTGTTCAAGCTTAGTCGAACATAACCTTTTGTTAAAACACTGCCGAGGGCCAGTAGGTATTTGTTCGAGCTTAGTCAAACATAACCTTTCATTAAATCATGGCCGAGGGCCGGTAAGTGTTTGTTCAAGCTTAGTCAAACCTAACTTTTTGTTAAATTGCAGTCGAGGGACGGTAGGTATTCTGATAAACGTAAGTTTCTTATTGCTTTGACATTGTTGCTTTGGTTACATACTTGGAGAAAATTACAGATTTTGGGTGTTGGCTGGTATTCCAGTCCCAATCCCACTCTACCTAGTCCCTTCATTGTTTGACTTGGAGAGTATTGAGAAGTCGAGCAATGAAATAGTAACAACAATCCTACCTTTGCGTACTTCGACCCGAAGTGTTCCCTTCGTTGCCTCGTTAAAAACTTCCTTGAGAAAACCTAAATGGGACAAAACTTAAGTGAAGGAAAAAAAGTATGACCCAGGGGACACTTTTTCTCTTAGAAGTTGAAGTATTTGAGGTGGCTGATATTCCAGTTGTTTGGTAGTTGATTTCCTTCTATTGTCTCTAGTTGGAATGAACCCTTGTTCGCTTTGGCTGTGATTTTGTACGGACCATCCATGTTTGTTCCTAGTTTGCCTTCCCGGGGGTCTTTGCTCGCTTGAGTTTTGGCTTTCAGTACGTAGTCCTCGACTTTAAGCGGCTGGACCTTTGCTTTCTTATTGTAATAGCGCTCTGCTTGTTATTTTTGGGCGACCATTCCTATGTATGCCATATCTCTCCGTTCATCAATTTCGTCGAGTTCCTGCCTTCTACTCTCATCGTTACTCATGCCGCTTTCGTGGGAGTACCTTAGGCTGGGTTCTACGACCTCGACTGGTATTACTGCCTCGGTCCCATAGAACAAAGAGTAGGGTGTCTCTCCTGTGCTCGTCTTCGGAGTTGTTCAGTAGGTCCATAATACTTCTGGTAGTATTTTCGCCATAATCCATTGGCGTCTTCGAGCATTTTCTTCATGATGTTTAATATGGACTTATTGGAGGATTCTGCTTGTCCGTTACCCATTGGGTGATATGGGGTTGAGAGTATCCTCTTGATATGCCATTTCTCGAAGAAATCAGCGGTTTTCTTTCCTGTGAACCGGGGTCCGTTGTCACAACTGATTTCCTTGGGTAAGCCAAATCGGTAGATGATGTTTCTCCATATAAAGGTGATTACCACCTATTCTCGTATTTTGGCGAATGCTCCTGCTTCCACCAAAAGAAATAGTCTGTTAAAACCAAAAGGAATCGTACATTACCTCGTCCTGCTGGGAGGGGGCCCATGATGTCTATTCCCCATTTGATGAACGGCCAAGGGGAGGTGACTGAGTGGAGGTGTTCACCTTCTTAGTGAATCATTGGGGCGTACTTTTGGCGCTGTTCGCATTTCCTCATGAAGTCTGCGGCGTCCTTTTTCATGGTGGGCCAATAGTATCTCGCCCTTATAAGGCATATGACCAGTGCTCGATTGTTGGAGTGAGCACCGCAATGTCTTTCATGGACTTCTTTGAGGACACGCTGGGTTTGGATCGGGCCCAAACATTTCTCCAGAAGGCCGTCGTAAGTCCTCTTGTATAGGTCGCTACGAAGGATATTGTATCTTGCCGCTTGCTTTCTTAGTTTCTTGGCTTCTTTCTTGTCGCCTGGGAGTGTGTCGTCCTGCAAATATGCGATAATACGATTGTGCCAGTCCCAAGTTAAGTTTATGGTTTTAACCTCGATTTGGTCTAGCGATAGTTAAGGAGATGGACTACGCTTTGATCTCCGGTCATGATGATTTTCGTAGCTGCGGCTAGTTTGGAGAGGCCATCTGCTTCGGCATTCTGCGCCCGTGGGGATCTAATATAGCTGGCATTCGTCGAACTCAGGTAATAGCTTGCAGATTTTGGTCTGGTATTTTTGCAACCTTTGTTTCTTGATTTGGAAAGTCCCTGTAAATTGGTTGGCTACAAGTTGGGAATCACAGCGAAGTTTCAACCGCTTTTCCCTATACTTGAGTGCTAGCCTCAACCCTGCGATTACGGCCTCATACTCGGCCTCATTGTTAGTCATATCCGGGCACCATATGGACTGGCGAATTACTTTGCATGTAGGGACCTCGAGTACGAGTCTCAGTCCGGACCCTGATGTGTTGGATGCACCATCGGTGTATAGGACTTAGAGGTCTTGTGTTTGGAGGGAAACTTTGACGGCTTCCCTTTCGACTTCAAGCATTATTTTTGCACTGATGTCGGCGACGAAGTCGGCGAGCACCTGCAACTTTATCGCCGTTCGCGTTTGGTATGTGATATCATGATCGCTTAGCTCAATGGCCCATTTGGACAACCTCCCCAATAGCTCGGGTTTATGCCAAATGCTCCTCAGGGGAAAGGTTATGACGACCGATATGGGTGGCATTAAAATAGGGTCTAAGTTTTCATGAAGCTACGACCAAGGCGAGAGCCAATTTTTCGAGGTGGGGGTACCTCGTCTCTGTGTTGACGAGTGTTTTGCTAATGTAATAGATGGAATATTGCGTATCTTTATTTTCGCGGATCAAGACTGCACTTACCGCTATCTCCGAGACGGCTAGATAGATGAAGAGTTGTTCTCCAGGTTCGGGTTTTAAAAGCAGGGGCGGTGATGAAAGGTATGCCTTCAGTTCTCGCAGAGCCTGAACGCACTTGGGATTCCATTCGAGGTTGTTGTCCTTTTTGAGTGCGCCAAAAATTTGTGACATCTATCCGACGACCGCGAGATGAATCTTGATAGGGCGACGATTCGACCAGTCAATCTTTAGACTTGCTTTTTGGTGGTTAAAAGTTCTGGTATCCCCTCGATAACTAAAATAATTTTGAGTTGACCTCGATACCTCGCTGCGACACCAAAAAACCCAATAATTTTCCGAAGGCTACGCCAAACACGTATTTCTCCAAGTTCAGCTTCATTCCGTACCGTCTTAGTATGTCGAAAGTTTCTTTCAAATGGTCGATGTGATCCTATGCCTTTTTGGACTTGACCAACATGTCATCTATATATACCTCCATGGTCCTACCAAGATGGTCTTTGAACATCTTTGTTACCAATCTTTGATATGTAGCCCCCACTTTCTTCAGCCCAAATGGCATGACCGTATAGCAATACGTTTCTTGGTGGGTGATGAACGTGGTCTTCTCCTGGTCTTCTTCCTCCATAAGAATTTGGCTATAGCCTGAGTAAGCATCCAAGAAACTCAATAGTTCGTTCCCGGCTGTTGCGTCGATGAGTTGGTCGATGTGGGCTAATGGAAACGAGTCCTTCGGACATGCTTTATTCATATATGTGAAATCCACGCACATCCTCCATTTCCCATTTTTTTACCATCACTACGTTAGCGATCCACTTAGGGTACTTCGACTCCCTGATGGGGCCATTCTTTAACATTTTTTCCACTTCTTTGTGAACTGCCTCGTTGATGGCGGAGTTGAATTTGCGCCTGACATGTCTCGTTGGGGGGTGGAACGGGTCGACGTTTAATTTGTGTATGGCGATTTAACATCGGGATGCCCGGCATATCTTCATGGATGAAGGCAAGCAAATCTGCATTAGATATTAAGAATTGACTGAACTTACCTAGTTCCCGGAGTTTGCAGCCGATATAGGCATTTTGCTATGGTCGTGGAGGACCAATTGAACGGGGTCGAGGTCTCCTATGATCGAACATGCAGCCTCGACCATGTCGGGATCCATGATGACGTCCTTGGTCTCTTCTTGCGTCGACCTCAACCCTGTTGATTGCTATGCCTCTTTTTCTTTGTATTTTTTCTAATGGGTGGTTGTGCTGTCTAAGGCAATACGGTAGCATTCTCGGGATGTGTGTTGTTCCCCGCATATGCTGAATATTCCCCATGGTGTTGGGAATTTAATTACTTTGTATAGGCTGGAGGGGACGGCTCTTATGGGAAGTATCCAAGGTCGTCCCACTATAACATTTTACGTAGTGGCCTGGTCCATGATGTGGAATGTCGTCTCCAGCATCATGCCGCCGACCAAGACAGGGAGTGTAATTTCCATGGATATCCGCTCAACTGCATTATTAAAATCGGTTAGCGTGATGTCGCGCGACACTATCTTATCCTCGAGTCTCATTTGGGTAAGGACTAGGGATGGATAATGCATGCGCCACTTCCATCGTCCACCATGATACATTTTACATCAGTATCTAAATTGCGTAAAATAATAACGAGGGCGTCATTATGAGGAAGAGTCAAACCGTCGGCATCCTACTCATCGAAGATGATACTTTCTTCGAGTCCGTCGTACCATTCACGGGTGATAGACCACTTGAGCTTGTGAGTGGTGGTGAACTTCACGCTGTTGATAGAGGCGTCATTAGTGCCGCCGATAATCATGTTGATAGTGCGAGCTGGCGATGTCAACTTTGGCAGGCCTTGATGTTCACGTCCTCTAGCGAAGTTGGTTCTTCCCTTAACGTTTAACAGCTCTTTGAGGGTCCTTGTCGCATCATGTATATGACTTCTTGTCTGAGGGCGATGCAATCTTCTGTTTTGTGCCTACATTCCTGGTGGAACTCACAGAGGGCATCGGATTTTCTGTTGTTCGGGTCTGATCTCATCTTCGACGGCTACTTCACCTGTGTTTCGAGTTTCTTAAGAGCATAGACTATTTCTGTAGGTGACACACAAAAATTATGAGCTGATAATAAGGGGGGCATAACTCTTTCGTTCTGGTGAGTTCCCGTCCTTGGTCGAGATAGACCTTCTTCATAGCGGGGGAGAGGTGCAGCGGTCGTCCTGATGTATGGTTAGTGTCATTCCATGTTGGGTCGCAAAACCGAGTGATCTCTTCTAGTGCTGTCTCTTCGTTTTTTTCTGGATTCGGTTTGTACCGAGGTTAGCCGATGAGTTGGTCCATTGAGGTCGTCCTCGTCTGCTCGGACCTCGACACAATAAGCATTATGGATTTCATCCCAAGTGATTGGAGGATACTTCATCAATCGGCTCAACAGTTTTCTAGTTGCACTAGAATCATCTCTACTCAGCCCGTTCTGGAAATCTACGACTGCCATCTCTTCGGATATGTTTGGTAGAGTCATCCTTACTCTATTAAACTAGGCGAGGAAGTCCCTTAGTCCTTCTCCCAAGGACTGCTTAATAGCGAATATGTCGTTTACTCTTGTTTCGGCCTTCTTGGCTCCAGCATGAGGGGTCACGAACTTATCGACCATTTCCTCCTAAGTTTCTATGGAGCAAGCTGGTAGCTGTGAATACCATGTTAATGCCCTTCCCGTAAAGGTTTCACCAAACTTCTTCAGCAAAATAGAGGACACTTGTTCCTTGGCGAGGTCGTTGCCTTTCACGGCGGTGGCGTAGTGAGTCACATGATCCTCAGGATCGGTCGTTCCGTCGTATATTCTGAGGTAGGCCAGCATTTTGAAGGTATTTGGTATGGCATGCGGGCTACATCATCGTTGTACCGCTGCTCTGCGAACCTGCTGGCGTCCCTTTTTGGCAGCAGCTTAGGAGCGCCCGATATCTTGTCAACTCATTCTTGGTGTTCTTTCATCTGGTTTCAAAGTGCCTTGTTTTCATTCTCGGTTTCTTCCATCCTCTTTAGAATGGCAGTGAGGGCGTTGTCGCCTGCACTGTTAGTAATATTGGAGTTATATCTGTCGTTGGAGGGTTTGGTTGGTTGCACTGCTCGTTTGTTTGTTGTATCATGCAAGCTCTTGTGATTTCTGCAGTCATGCTTGGAGCAAGTTTGTTGAGGACGCTCGCTAGCGTGTCGGTCAGCCATGCTTCAAGGAGTTTTTTCACAGCTGGGGGCGTCCCTTCTTCTGCAGACGTGGAGGCCCCTTTTCTGCTAGGTTTTGTTATGTTGCGGTGTGGGGAAGGCGACCTCCCTCGCCTAGGGGACGCATTGGGCATCACGTCCTCGCCTACTGTTTCGCAGTTTTTGTTGATAACATTCATGAGGTTGGTGGAGAAGTCACTTGTTATTTTTTCTCTTTCTCCTCGATTACCTGCCATGTAGGGTTTTGTAAGCATAAAGAAAGGAGATCTCGGGGTTTTTGACGTTAGTGGCTTGCGTTAATTGTAGATCTAGAGGAAACTAAAAATTTAACTAAGAAATTCCCACAAACGGCGCCACATTGTTTGACCAAAAAATATAGATCTTGGTTCAATTAATTAAATTTTATATAAATGAGGGTTAATCTTAGCTAACAATAGTATCCCAAAGATGAAGTTCTCAAAAGTGCAATAAATACCACGCATGTGTGTCTTGATAACAACGGTAGCATATAATCAATATTCAAGAAATCAAAGGCAATAATGTAGCATTAAATATTGATGGATAACAATAAATGGCATTTAAGTAAATAGAATGAATGAGTCACCCAAGAAAGGATGAAATTAGTGAATGATCTTTCTAACAATGATAAGTGATGGACAATCCTTTGAATATCCGAGTTATTCTCGAATCTAGTAAAAAAGTGGAGGCAAGAATCTTAGTGAAAAGATAATGTTTGTATGCTTGCAATGAAATCCGATTCTCTCTCTCAAGTCTAAGTATATTTTTACAAATGAATATTACTTGTTCCCTATCATTGCGTCTCTTTCTATTTATAGGGAACATGTTCCTAAAAATCTTAACAGTACAAGTGTAGAGAATATTCATTAGAATATTCTCTTTTGTGTCATATCTCGAAACTAGCCGTTATAGCTCTGCCATAGGTGCTCGACCTCGGCCTCGATGACAACTCCTCGACTTCAGTCTTGCTGACTCTTCGACCACGACCTTCGCTGATAACTAGATTACTTCGACGCGTGGCATCCCAGGAATGTTTTGCTAATATCATTTCGACTAAAGATGGATTTTGACCTATACAAATATATCATTGTGCGGCAGATGAATATTTTCGGCACAACGCATCCATTGCATTTTAAAAACAATAAACTTATACTATGTTCGCATACAAAAGCGCTTTAAGGTATATAAACCGTCAATGTAAGAATTATTTTATGCTATCAAGTTATTCAAAAAATATTTAAAGGTAAATTTTCTTAAAATATAAAATATATAATCTTAAAAATAAAATAAATATATATTATAATCGATAAATATAACTTGATAATGTAAATATTTTTATACGGCGATATATATAACCTAAATTCATATAAAAAATAAGCAGTATGATATTACTCAGCTCAAAATTTAAGATTTAACTCGTAAATATGTGTTTTTTAAATCTCCCCTTTTAAAAAAAATGAATAGGACATGCTCAAGTATGGTCGGTTAAGGGAGCGGCACACCGACTCATTTGGTCACATGCCCAGTAAACACTTCCCGCAGCCAACGTTAGCTCACTTGTTTCTTTTATATTGTTTTGACCGTTGAATTATTATTTTTTTCTATTTTTAATAATCCTCCTCTTTTAATTCGTTCAGACTACATCTAAGTCAGTTTTGCATTAGTAAAATACATGATAGGCATTGTTATTCTATGCTCTATTTACCATTTTTATTTGCCTAGAACATGCAAACGGCTTTTTTTCTAGTCAAATTCCTGAAGTAAATTGTCCAACTAATCCCCATGTGCTTCCCATGAAACTTCTTGAATTCTCAAGAGTCCACACTAGTAAATGCCCACGGGAACAACCACCTTAAATGCCGATCGGATTGGCTGGTTGAGAGTATAACTTTTCAGATAATTAAATTACCGCAATTTTCTCTTCTAATTGGAATCAGAGATATTTTTTATTTGTTAAACTATTGTTGGCTTATGATGGTAAGCGCCCTCTACTCTCAACCAAGAGGTTGTGAGTTCGAGTCACCCCAAGAGCAAGGTGGGAGTTCTTAGGGTAGGGGTAAGATCTGCGTACACACTACCCTCCCCAGACCCCGGGTAGGGGTAAGGTCTGCGTACACACTACCCTCCCCAGACCCCACTAGTGGGATTATACTGAGTTGTTATTGTTGTTGTTGTTGTTGTTGTTGTTATTGTTATTGTATTGTTGGCTTATGACTATGTCTAGCGACTGATAGAATTTTACTTTGGATGCGATACTTAGCTAGCGTTTGGACATAAATTTGGTTAAAACTTGAAAAAATGAGTTTTTAAAGATGAGATGAAAAATAATTTTTTAAAGTTGAAATTGTATTCGGCAGGGGTGTTCAAACCAAACCGTAAAACCGCATCAAACCGAAAAGTCAAACCAAACCGAATAAAAAACCCGACTAGGTTTGGTTTGATTTGGTTTGGTATTGAGTAAAAAAATTCGAACCAAACCGACATAATATTTTAAAAAAATATCTAGAAATATTTGGGACCCTCTTATTGGATGTAATATTTAATATAACTCTGAAGTATATCCATATTTATTTACTTTAAATAATGAGTTGTATCGTCACTTTCTTACTAATTATTATCGAAATGTCTCAATCTTTTTGATAAATTCTTATATCTTTTTTGAATTTGAAATTATATTTTGATAATTTTAAAATTAAATATAACATATCATTATTTAGGTTTCATATTGATTTTTATATTTAATTATTAAATTCGGTTAACCTTGAAAGCATACGTCAACAAAAAAAATTATTGTTAGACAACTAGAAAAATTACTATCATGTGTTACTAATAAAATTCTCCCATAAGAATATATTAATAGATCATATGTTTGTTAGTTTTTTAAATTTTTAATAAACATATATTCACTTATCAAAACTTTATCTATAACTTTAACAAAGTAAGATTAAAAGAATATTCATGCAACAAAAAAATTCGAGAAACCCGAAAAACCCGACAAAACCGAACCAATCCAAACTGATATAGTTGGTTTGATTTGGTTTTGATAAAAATCGAACCAACCCGGTCCATGTATACCCCTAATATTCGGACATGTATTTTACTTGAAAAGAGTTTAAATTATCGTGGGTAGAAATAAAATTATATATATAAATTATATCAAGTATTCATTAGATTGATATATACATGGGGAGTGAAAAAGTTTTTACCTATCTTCTATTCTGTGCCTTAGCATGTTGACTAATGGAGTGATACATAAGTAATCATCCCCACTGGTATTTATAATCTAAAATCGATAAAGAACGTAATTATTTACATTTGATTATGGGACAAATGCTTTTCATCCATGAATTGTTATTATTATTCTATTAAAAGCTTAACAGGAGCAATACATTTATTAGCCTATGAAAAAATGATTTGACTAGCATATATATATATATATATATATATATATTTCCCTCAAATAGTAAATAGATTCTAGTAAATTTTATTCAACAAGATTAAACTTTATTTTTCAAGTTATCGGCTCCTACTTAATTAAATTTTTTATACTGCCAATATATATAAATTAAATTAAATAAAAAATAATTCACTATATATACTTTGTTCTACTGATTACACCTAAAAAGTATAGCTCGAAATGAGGTGTCATTTTTTCTTAGCAAAGGAGCTTCCACAGTGTCACAGTCTAATATAAAAACTGAAAAAGAAAAGAAAAAATCATTATATATAAGTAACGGTTCGCCTCTACATATTCTAAAGTTGCTTAGCGTAACTCTTCACTCTCATTTGGCTCTTCCCCAAATCCTAAGAAAACGTGAAACACCGGTCGGAGCTAGTCGGCGGCGAAAAAAACATGGCGATGTTGTTTCAAAGTTCAACTAATTCCATGTTATCCCTCAAAATTTTCCTGATTTCGACTACCGTTTTATCTGCTGGTATCATGTTAAAGCTCTCTGCTCCAGCTGTCACTGACTTCGCCGTCAGTGAAGTTCCGTCGATATGGAACGGCGTCATTTCGTGGCTTAAACCTCCGTACCTATACCTCGTCATCAACTGCATTATCATCACAATTGTTGCCTCTTCAAAGTTGCAGAACAAGCTCGATGAGAACTCATCTCCAGCGCTAGCGGCTGTTTCGCCGGAGAATTTGGCGCAGTTTCACCCGATTAAGGATGTAAGGCCGTCCACAGAGTACTACTCTCCGGTCCTTCATGACCTGAACGGCGCCGTCTCGAAGAATCAGGCGGTGGAGGTGAGGCCGATGGTTTACGAGTATCCTACTGCTGGTGTTTATGATGCAAAGGTCGAGAAAGTTCCGGAAGTATTTAATCCGTACGGTCTCGTGGAAACACGTGCATCGGAGAAAAATTCATCGTTCAACGTAAATGCTTTTGTTGCTGACGGAGACGAGGTCGTGATCTCGAAATCCACTCGGGCGCCTGTGATGAGACAGGATTATTTAGATTATTCCGTTGTTTCAGGATTTTCGGCCGAGAAACCTCCAGTTTCTGCCAGATTTAGTCACCGGAAAAATGTCAAATCCAGTCCCGAAGGTAAATCTAAATTCCTCATTTTTTTTTCCAACGTATATGTCTCTCCGTGTGTGTATAAGTCAATTCAGGCACACTAACAAGTAACACCTAGACTGGTCGGAACAGTGAGTAGGTTCTGAATAAGTCCTTAATTGTTGTGTGATTTACATCTCCGGCGGAATTAGTCGATAACGGTAACTTGTTAACTTGTGGTTTCAAATTGTTACCGTTGGAGTTGGGCTGCTAGTGGATTATTAGGTCCTTTGTCAGATTTGAAACTAGTGGCTCTTATCCAAAGCACTTAGATTTTATTTTAAATTTAAATGTACTTGTAATATTCCTAATTAGTTGACGCTTTTTACTTGATGGTCCATGAGGCAGCTTATTAGCAAAATCTGAGCTGACCTAAGGAACAGTTCAAAATGGATTACGGATTTGGTATCCGTTAAGTAGAAAATTATCCCTTTGAAACGGTGGAAACTAAAGGAAAACGACAAACACATGACTTAAAAATCGCAAAGCTCAATACTGATTTCGCCACCTCACGGCTCACTCTTCCATAAGATAAGCCCAAAAATAGTCATGTATATCCATTTTTGTGCTTTCTCATCCATAACCAATGCTTTGTTCGTCGTTAAAAATAAATGGATTTAAATGCATTAATTAATAATAAGATTTTGTTATTAGTATAATCTAACATGTGATAGCAAATTAGTTTTTAAGTCAAATAGCGGTACATCTAATCTTTTAAATTAAATAACCTACTGATGTATAATATATATAATTTATGTATACCGGCTAAAAAAAATAAACATCGAATGTGATTGGCTATTTGGGTAACAATAACAAAGTAATACTTATCATAAAAAATTGTTATAGTTGAATTATAATTTACTTGATTAATATTCTTTTATATCGTTAGTATTATATAATATAAACTCAAAATACAGGTGGAAAGAAGACACTGAAAGTATCAAAGCCTAAACGGCAGGACACGCTGGAGAGTACGTGGAAGACAATAACAGAAGGGCGAGCAATGCCGTTGACGAGGCACTTGAGGAAATCTGACACGTGGGAGACACACGGTGGTCGCAACAACCCGGCTCTAACCCCACCACAGCAGAAGATGAAGAAATCCGAGACTTTCAATGACCGTAACACCCCCAACTCGCCGCTGCTGACTCCGTCACCTGGTTCGGGCAAACTTAAGAAAGAGCCATCGCTGAGTCAGGACGAGCTCAACAGGCGAGTTGAAGCTTTCATTAAGAAGTTTAATGAGGATATGAGGTTGCAGAGGCAGCAGTCGTTGCAACAGTACACAGAGATGATCAATCGAGGTGCTCATTAGCTATTTCAGATGCTGTTTTTTTGCACATAAACGGAGAGAAACTCTCTCTTTCCCCATGTTTAATGGCAATAGCGAAAAGTAATCTTTTATTTCATTTGGACATTATGGAATTTGATGGCTTTGACATATGATCGTATAGAATTTTCTCTTAAAAGAATTAAAACGTGTAGCGTCACGAATGAATTAGTTTGTCTTCTCCCATTTTGCAGTTTACCTTACTCTTTTCTGGGACATAAACTTTCCTGTCCTAAGCTTGTTCACTATGGTCTGTGCAGAGTGCATTAAGCAAATTAGTGGGAAAAAAATTGGTGAAAACGAAAAAACAAATAAGCAAGAACTACTTGGGATTTCTGTCCTTTGCTTCATTTAAGAAGCTAAGTTAGCGCGATTCTGCGTAACAGTAAATAAATAGTGTATGGCATGACAGAAATTTGAGATCTATTAAATTTAAATTTAAGAAAGGAGAATCCCCTCCCATAACACTTTGTTTTTCATGCCATGAATGAAAGCATCACATGATTATGTAGTGACTGCTAAAAGAGTATATGAGCTATTTGGAAAATTGATAAGGATGATGAAAATGCAAAATAAACGCATGGTTTGTCATTTCGGAAAATAATTGATTAATTGAGGCCATCAGTGTTTTATCGCAAGTGAAAGGCTCAAATTCAGTAATGAGATTAGCTACAGGGCCAAGGTGAGAAGGGGAATACTAGTTTGCCCCATTCCGAACGTGATATTTTAAACGATTTTTCTTTTTATAAAATCGACACTTTGTCTGCTCAAATTGTTTATCGGTTCTTACTAATTTGATTATCAAGAACTAGAAAGTTACCATCATTTTAAAATATAGTGATTGTGAGATAACAATCATAGAAAGAGAACGAACAAAAGTTTTGGAGTAAAGGGAGCATTTTGTTTGGCTAATGGAGTCGTCAACTTGCCAAAGTCCTCTGTGAAGGATGAGAGAGAGAAAAAATTGGAGGAGAGTTGACTCTGAAAACCTTCAGTAGCTGTTAGTTTGTCACTGGAGCCTCCATATATTACTAGTATTTAGTAGTAATACACAATATTTTTTCCTTACCTGATTAATAAAGAATTGTTTAGAAATTAGCTCAGATTCCACTCTCCAAATTGATCTTCCAAGTTCCGACAATATTGTGATTTAAGTCATTTTCCTCCAACAATATAACTAAGTCATCCTCCATTGGACTGTCCAAATTTGAATGTCATTTGAACAAATGAGAAGATTTTACTGTAGAATTGTATAATGATGAATGTCCAATAACAATTACATTATCCATGTAGCATTTATATTAGACTCTCAGAGTTTACAAAGTAAAAAATTAAACAAATGAGAGAAAAAGCTTTCAAGCATAGCAAATAATGAGTTTTACCGTCATGTAGCTTTCAACTATTTCAGAAAAAAATGAGAACTGAACCAAAGTAGATGCAGCGATACTGTTAGTTCATAAGATTTGCAGAAGCCCCATTCTTCATTAAAGTATTTGCATTCAAAGCCATTCTTGTTATGCAGCCATGCCGGTGGATACTTTTAATATATACTTTTTTTTTCTTTTTAATTTATTTGTTTTTTTGACTTCTATTATTTTTGGCTACCAAAGTTAGCTGTTTGCGCACATGTCATGCCATATACTTAACATAATAATAAATTGATAACACCTACAGTGCAAAAGGAATGTTGATTTCCTTAGTATATCTTTATAGTTAAAATAAATAAATTCCCAACCAGATAAAGAACAAGAAAGAAAAGGTACTACTCTTTTATGAATGCTTTTTGTCATACTCATGTAAAATTCTTCAATAGAAGTTGGTTATGAAATTGAAGAGATAGGTAACTGCTCAGTAATTCACAACTTCAGAGGATGGGGGTAAGATGAGCTATAACTATTTTGTCAAAATTCTCTCTTATTTATATTAGAAAAATGAAGTACTTTCAAACTGCCTGAAATGATAGTAACTTCTAAACTTTTGGGTAAATCCCACCAATCGCCCCTTTTGTCAACAATGATTTTCTCCACTTGTTCCCTTGGTGGCTCGAACTCTTGGTTTGAAGTTGAGCGCTCTACACTCACCATGTTGTGTCGCATGGCATTTCATTCCAAAATTCATGCATAATTGTAAAGGAGACACCTTATCAGAAGCCATCCATGCATTGAAATAAAGGTTATATTGATCATACAACATTATCTTTACACAAAAGCTATACGTTCTCATACATATATGATCCTATTGTTCCTTAATTCTAACTGAAGTGCATCCAATACGTATCAATCAACATTTTCTACCTTCTACAACTTGTTGTAGGAGTTAAAGTTACAGATCCCACATATACATCGTACCTTTGCTTGCTCATTCGTTTGAAACTTTGCTCTATGTAACTCAATGATGCTTTGCCTGAGCATAAGCAACTCAAACAGTAAGAAGAAGCAGGTAAAGCTCATCCCCATTCCAGCTGTTGCTATTTGAATAGCTGATTAGCCTACATAGCCATTGTCACTGGAAAAAGCTTGTCGAGAAAGGTATAGACACCCCCACCTAATAGTAGCGCACCACTGCAAAAGGCAAATATCTGGCTGAGTACTTGAAGAATGTGATTAAGATGGTATTAGAGAGGAAGTGACTGAAGTAGAAGAAATTTAAGCTCTCTCTGACTAATTGTGCCATTAATTTCACAGATAATTTACCTGACTGGATTGATCCATGCTGAGAACTTGCGGAATGAAAGTATACTCTGCAAATGACATGCAGTTGGTCAGTGCTTAAATGGTGAAAAAAGATTATAATGAATGTATGCAAGCAGCAACTCAAGCAGGCAAGACTAATCTTAATAAACATGACAGAAGACAAGGAAGCAGGATGAGTGGCGTTGAAGTGGAGAAAGAATTCTTAAAACAATGCCCTCAGATGCAGAGCTCCATAATGTGGATGCAGCAACATGAGGTCCTTGGACCATCTAAAAGATGCTGGCCACAATAACAATTATTTGGACCATATGGATTACCTGCAATGCTCCAGCAAAAGAGGCAGCAAGAAGTAAGGGAGTAACATAGCCAGTTGTGTATGTCAATAGCAAGCTGCTCCCAATAATTGGATCCTGTTATAGAAGATTATTAAGAAGCTAGTTATATTCAACCTAATAACCAAAATAAATAACATGCAAAGACAGTGTGCAATTCTAATGGTCAATGCCAGGTGCTGAAGTATTTGATTCAAGGCATGCATTATAAAATACTTCTATATGAAAGAAATCCTGATGACATAACTCTAATTCTCTCAAAGATTAAGCAAAATGACCAAGATGGTGTCATATGCTTGTGCTTTTTGTGTCACTTTTTTTTGGAAGGCCAAAGAAAGAAAAGAAGCAAACATAAGATAACCATCATTTCGTCATCCTGAGAACCAAAATGTCAAAATTTGTAGTACCCGAGAAGTAGCTACATAGCCGAGCAAGGTTGCTAGTACTGGTGTACTGCATGGTGATGCAGCTAAGGCAAATGTAAGACCAGCCAAATAAGCTTGAACACCTAGACAATCAAATATATAAAATGTCAAACTATAATATCCAGCTTACTGCAAGCATTCCCATACCCAAACTAACTGAGATTATGTCCCAACAAGAATGAAGGGTAAAAGTTATAGCCCATTACTTGAAGGAAAGCTAGCCGCTGCTGATCGAGGATCAAAGTTGTCGAAAAATGAGGGAAGTTGTAACTCTATTACCTGCAGCATTGTTATTGAAGGAAGACTATAAGTAAATGCATATAAGCATGGAACCAAAAACGCAAACTGAAAACTAGCAAATAATGCTTCTTTTGTACTGTTTATATTTGCAATAGTTTTCATAAAGCTCGATGATATATTCATTCAGTTATTGCTACTAGTTAAAAGTTAGCTCCCCCAAATTCTAGCGAATTGACTTGCCCTTTTCATTATGGAGGGAAGAGTATGGTGTATGGAACATGTTAATTGCTGGTACGAAACTTAATTATGAACTTCAGTAGGAACATATACGTCATAAGGGTCAGAAAGATAGTCTCAAGACTAGGACTAATTCCAAACCAATCATTAATATGACTTGTACTTATATTTGCATGTTTTGAGTCTAAGAAACCTCTAAACAGTAAAAGCATAATTTTGGCTAAATCCAAAAACACAATTGTACTTGGATCTGATGGCTTTACCCACAATCTTTACTACCCAGGTACCAAAACTGTCAGTCATTATTTTATTCAAACGCCAACACATATCACAGTCTTTTCCTACACAAGTTCTCATTACAAATAAAGGTGATGTGGGAACATCTGGTATAGCATAAGAACATCAACTTTTTTTTAACTGATACTTATTTATGCAAGCAAAAATTATTAATATATTAAACAAATAAGCCATAATACCTTAATAGGACAAAGCCCTGAAGATCAGGCAAAACACAAATGCAACCATGGTTTCAATAAAGATTAAAAACAATAATACTCAACTGATACTTAAAATAAAAAGATATTACCACACTATTTAAACATTCAACATATGTAGTTACCTCTAACAGGTTTAAACCCATAACAATAGCTAAAAAAGAAGCAGCCACAGGCAGCCCTTGTCCTATTTGCCCATATGCCTTTCCAGCAAATGCAGCTGCAATGCCCAGCAGTGCTAGCGTGGTTGCCAATCCCAGGGCAAATGCAATTGAATCCCCAACAACCTGTCCAAGAGGATATCCCAAGTGAAAACAATGAATTTGAACTAGCACTATGCCCTAGTAGGCTGTCAGGTGGAAAATGCAGAACCCTGCAAAGCTCTGTTCATAGAAACTGCAATCTCTACTTTCTAGTACTCCTTTCACATTAAATATCGCACCTTTTGGTTGGATATGGAGTATAAGAATTAAGTTATTAGTTGATTTCTAGTAGATTGAAAACTTAGCTTGATGGAGAAACGTCACATCGAAATTCAAACTTGATCAATATTTTTATGACTTTTTATCAGTAAAGTGTAACTTTTATGGATGACAACCAGCAAAAAGCAAATGATGTGAGAGAGTTACAACCAAAAGTAACGCGCCATTACTAAGTTCTGTACTGAGCTAAGGAAGTCAACCATGGCATCAGAGTCCATGAAATTTACAGTAGCCATGTTACACCAAAAACTAAGCAAATAAAAATAATGTTAAATTTGATTAGTTAAGAGAATTTGAAATCTAGAATCATGTCGAACTTTTTCTATACGTCCCAAAGTGGAAATTGAGACAGAAGATTATCATAGAGAAAATCATACACATGCCGTCCATCAAGACATATAAGCCAAATAACATTCACCCCTTAAAGGATTTACATGTAAAGCTGGAAAATATTTTCTATACGGTATGTAATTTATGTTCCTTCATTGCAAATAATTCACATCAAAAGTGGAAAGGACAAAGAAAAACAGTAAAAAGTTAAATATAAAATTAAGGTTCTTACCGCTACTCTGCTTTTCCCAGAGCCAAAAGCCCCTAGACCATTTTCAAAGAACGTAAATAGTATCAGAGAGGAGAGAACTTATGATTCATATTTAGAGAGCAAAGATTCAACTTCCAAGTCCTACCAATATAACCAAGGGTGAGAGGCAGCACACTGAGTGTACAAGGTGAAAGACTAGTTACAAGCCCTGCACCAAAAATAGTGGCCACACTGCAAAGAGAAAAGTCTAAGAATCAGAAGTACAAAACCTTTGTAAATACATTCTATCAGTACCAGACACAATTTAAATGATACAAGATTTAGACCTGGTGAAACTAAGAGCAGTCAACTGGCCCTGAACAGCTTCATTAGCTTGTTGACCAGCAGAATACAGAAGGCCACCAAAAATATCTCCAACGCTTCCATCAGCTAAAGTATAGACAGCACTAGAAAAATCCTGAAGCCAATGAAGGAAATGACAGTCCCCTTAGCATACAATCCAGTGAAGATTTACTGGTGTGTTATGTGACAATACATTCCACTAGCAAATGAATACCAGCTTATATTGCAAAGAACCACAGAAAAATGTCCAGCAAATGCAACTACGCATAAAAAAGATACAACTCAATTGGGCCCACAGTACAGAGAACAAGTGGCTTTATTCATTTAGCTCGATCAGCGGGTCAAGCTGCAGTCCAAAGCTTATATAGTTCATCAGTTCCCTCAAATTGTTGAGGTTTGAACAAGGGTCTCATATCTTATGTAATCAGGCATCTAATTAATGTGTCATCATTAACACTGGTATATAAAAGATTAAAATTTCCACATGTCATCGCCATAAAGATTGTTAAGTACAAATCTCCCATTAAGCCAGAAAATAGACATTCAAACTGCTGCAGAAAGTACAACAAATTTAGCTTCTCAGGAAAAAGTCTTCTATGAACTACTTTACTCTAAATTGTTGATGTTATTTCTGTCACTGTTATTTTTTTCATAAAGAGCAAGAAAAAAGAACAGAGTACTAAGAAAAGAATCAATAGGTCAGAAAAAAAAGACACACATCCACGTAATTAGTACATGGAACGTAAATTTGAGACTCGTGGGAACAGAAAAGAAGAAAGAAAAGGTAACATGGATCAAACAGATGTTGGATAGGTCATCTTATGTTATCATGTGCTATGATGGTTTTACAGAGCAGCAGTAGCCCAGGGATATATGCAACAGAAAACAAAGCACCCTCTTCCCCCCTGGCTAGAAGAGACAACAGGCACCAAGTAACAAAGTAGGACACTTAAGGTTGACAAGGAAGAATCCTCACCATCATGTTTTCCATGGTCACAGCATCTGCAGCATGTGTTGCAACCAAATTTGCTGCTAAAATGTGAAGACAGAAATAATTAATGTGTGCATATTTTCATAATTACTTCATGCTTTGCAACAAGATAACATTAATAATAAATGACCATGAAGTATTTCTTCTTTTAGGCTACAATCTTGTATAAGAGTAATTTTAGGCTACAATCTTTGACTTGGTCAGTCATTTATTACTTACTCCATTGTCAAAGCAGTTCAGAACATGTTTTGGATTGAACGGATCATGATTCCCCTTAAAAAGGAATTGCCTTTGTTACCATGTTATGGTTTAGTGAGAGAAAACGTGCAGTGGGGCATTGAGCAATATGGCATGGTTTGCTCCCTTAGCAGTTAGTGGAAAATTTAGAAGGAAAGGAAATGCAGGGCTTCTAGGGGATGAAGAAGTCTTGTCAAGACAATCTTTTAAGCTTATGTTTTACGTTTTGGAACACATATACCAGTCCGCTTGAAGAAATGATTGGTTGCTCGTTTTAGTAAGGCATATTTTAGAGTAATATTTTTTCTGTGTATATAGCTTCTATCTTTGGTTGCTCTTTGTAGTCAAAGGCGGAGCTTGCTTGAATGAAGGGAGTTCAATTGATTCCCCATCGTCGAAAATTTATACTGTGAAAATAGGGCGAAACTAGGTTTTGGTTATAAATAAGCTGTTGAATCCTCTTATGTCAAGCAAAAGTTCTAATAAAGTGGCAACGGGGTTCAAATCCCAGGTCTGACATTTTTGAATCTCCTTGTATAAATTCCTGGCTCCGCCAGTCAAGTCTCAAATTGTGAACAAGTGGACATGTTACTCCTGCTGAGCACATCAACAGCATATATATGATTTTCTCTGGCAATTGAACTAGAATGCTAAAACAATATACCTCTCCCTAGTAAAAACTTTTCATGATTACCGAGATTGTCTAAAGAGATTACCTAAGACAGCACTTGTGAACATTGTGCATCTAATTGGAACACTGGTGCAAGCCTTTGACAAAGAAAAAACATCTTCACAGAGATCCTTCGGTTTTTCTTTGCTCGATGAGATGCTTTTGCTAAGCAGTTTCCTTTGCACCACATTGCAGTGCGCACCTAGAAGAACGAACAGTGAAAAGTAGAATTCCGCGGTTATAGATAACAATCAAATACAGAAATCACATGAATTAATAGGAGTTTTAATATAGTAAACAATTAAAAGGCAGACACTATATCGAATAGGACCAAAAGACATGTGTCACAACTTCTAACGAAGCACTAGAATTCAAAAATTATACCAAAAAAAAAAAAAAAAAAATACTCCAACTGAATTGGCCGAGCTATTGACCTCAAGAGTAATCAGATTAAAAAATTTATTTAAAAAAAAGGGAAGAATAAGAAAATTAAAGATATATAAGATTGCAGGCAAGGTTCGAAGAGGAATTACTTGCCCTGAATTCTTCGTGGAAGATGGTTGAAGCTTGTGATAGCGATAGCAAGCTGGAGCGCCATGAGAGAGAGGTAGAAGACGAATAGCAATGAGCTTGGTCTGTTGATTGAACCGTTTATATTTTTTTCATTTTTCTCTCCAGTTCATTTAAAGAAAAATGACACATACCTCCTGTAAAGTTTCAGCTTATTGTATACACTCCTTATAGTTTCATATATTACACAGATCACCATCATTTCAAATAGACAACTTTGTAGTTTGTTCTTGCGTGTTAAACTTATTTGACAATTGTTCACGTATTGTTTGAAACCGCTCAATTTTGCTCCAACAAGTAATTGGTGGACTTCATGTATTATCATGTATCCAAATTTTTCGATATAAAGCATCCAAATTTACCCTTACACTTTCAATTATTGTTTAGAGTTACCCTAGTATTGGAACTTTTCCTAACGATTTACAATTCATCCCTCAATTATAAAATATTTGCCTTAACAAGTTAATATTTTATTGGATCAAGCACATGCTGCAACACATGTTAGTTTCCAATGATATGGCATTTCATTCAATTTTAGTAGTATTTGCACGCTATCGTTGTTTATCTCGAAAATGCAAAAACATTGACAAGCTTTGGCGAAAGAACACCAGACTAACAAACATTGACAAGCTTTTACATTGACAAGCCCTTGGAGTGAACATTAATAAACAAAATCATCACTCTTTCCATAACTAATCAGACTAAAGAATCATCCATTCATTCATACAACTTTTTGGCATGTTGTGTTCTCTCTATCTTGCTTTCGCTCCTTGTGACTTTTTCCTCCAATTTCTCATTTTGTGAAATAGCCTTGGCAATGGCCTTCATTTTCCGGACATTTTTTGACCTTTTCATCTGTACTCCCTTCATCTTTCTGAAATAAAAAGTATATGGCGTGAGCGGAAAAACAAGGTGAGGAATTCTAAGATGGAGGATTTTTTTTTGGGGGGGGGGGTGAGTAGAAATGGAAAATTAATAAAAAGCAACTTATCTACTGAAAGATGCGTGAATTTCAAGTGTAAACATGCCTGCAAACTAGATACATATGCAAGGAGCTTTAATTGTCACTCCTTATTAGCTTACACTTCATATTTTTGACAAACCAAGGTGCTAACCTCATGGACTACTTAACTCTCCATCAACTCATTGCGCTCTTCTTGCAACCCCTAAATATTCAACGACCGGGAAGGCAATCGTAGAAACGAAGCCTATCGCCATGCCGACCATCAAATACGAGATTGGGGCCCTTCTCAAAGATTTGATGGAATGCCCCACCCCACCCAAGAGCGCTTATGTCATAGGAGAACTCATGGCTGGAAACAATCCTTATGATTTGTTTTGATATCCGATAGGAATAATAAAAAAAAAGTCCAGCTTGGTTGGTGAGCCTAGTGATAGGAGACTATCTAGCTTGATTCGGAGAGCAATTGTTGGGTTAAATATTTATTTGTTGCTAAATGTTACAGCCTAAATGCTGAACTATTGACCCTACTTGTGTGGATGGGTGTTCACCCCAAAGTGTTCCCGGACCACATGCATACATCCATAAGTAACTATGTTTTGTCATCAACCTACCTACCTGGTTTGAGGCAATGGACAGTTAGGGGTCACTTCAGACATTAGAGCTAGACCCGCATGGATACCAACGGGAGGAAGTAGGAGCTGTCAGCTTCTAATACATGGAGCGAATCAGTATGAATCAGCTGTTGATGTAATAGCAAGTAGTATGGTGTATGGGTAAACACAAATGAATGGTGTCCAACTACAACATGGCAGTTCAACAGATACTTGAACATTTTTGAAGGTCAGTCTTCCTCCCTCCTCCCCATTCTCTTTGTGCAGAAGCATCTCAGATTAGATGCCTTATACATTTACCACGTTAACTACACACACAGGCCTAATGCAGTTGTATGCATAAATAGAAACTAAAGAACAATCACCACCTGACCAGCACATCTATAAACTATCCACCTCCGGTTGCAGTACTCAGTAAATTGGGTCAATTAGCCTTTATTCACCGCCTTACAACAAAATCAACCCATACTATTCGCGCATATATACAGCTTCAACATGGTACCACTAAACCGCTGGTAGCCGTAACAGCAAATCCGATCAGCAAAACTCGAATACCACTTTACAACAACAAAAAGAAGAGAAAAATAACACCACAAAGAATGTTTCTCAGAGAGATCACCATTCAGATCCTGATGACAAAGATTGCCATTTCTGATATCTGCAGCTTATCTTCCTACCAAAAGCGAGCCCTTCCTATGCTACCAAAGCAATGTAAATTATCACTTCCAGTTGAATCAAGGATCATTGCCGAAAGAGCGCAAAATGAGGAAAGAAAACTAATGTGTATGTACCCCATTAGAGTCGAAGATCCTTTCCTTTTTATCTTTTCCCATGCTCACGAATTAAGATAACTTGTCTCATAGCAAGTCAATAGAGCAATCCAAGAGCAATGACAATCCCAATGGATGACTATCAAGGAATGAGTGGGAATTGACATTTGGTACAGGAAGAAAAAGAAGCATCCTAGAAACTACAAGGAGTGGCAATGACATCTGACTGCATATGCTGCTCTCCAAAAAGGATGGTACATGCATATGCATAGTGATGGGAGAAGTCAAAAACAATATGTATTCAAAGTAGACTAATTTGCATAATACGATCTTATCATATTACTTATTAGTAATTCCTATGAAGTACGTCAAGCCACTTCTTATGATAATAGTATATCTTATTCTTTCATATATTTATATGATAACAAGGGATACTGCTTAGACAATATACTAGGTATTGCGGAGTCTATTCTTATGATCATACAGCATAATGAGACAATGAATAGCACATATTGCCTGCTAACAAACCCTGTTCCCAAAAATTTGCAAGTGAACAAACATACTATTGAGATATGTTTCAACATATTACAACATGCTTCTACGCGCATGTTCATCAGATAGGAATTAGCTCACAAGGCTTTATTTCCATTTGAAAGTTAATGTTTATCCATTCTTCTGTTTACAGATAACTGATGAGTTACATCACAAGAGGGATAGAATTCCTAGGTAAGGAATATAAAGCAGCCAAACTTAGCTAAAAAAAAGTAAATTTTCCTCAAACTGTCTAAAGAATAGTTCAAAATTTTATGAACTTTATTATACATGAGTGTAATTACTGGAGTATGTGCAAAGCACACCTTAACTCAATTTGCTAAACAGCGTCAAGTTTGATTGCTAATCATTGAGTATTTATAACACAAACTAAACATTAAACAACTGACCTATGTGCTCCACCTATGTGTGGTTTTGGAGCTGCTGACTCTGAAGTATCCATTTCTGCAATTAAGCAATAGACATATAATGAATCAACAGTAATTAAGGAAATTTTTGTAAGAGAATGATAACGAAGAAGGTGAAAAATAACAGTAGCTAATTACCCTGGGGACCCGTGACCGTCTTGTCAGAGGAGACATCCATAGCCGCACGACCATTTTTCTTATTCTTGTTTCTGTTCTTCGCCATAGCTTTTCTTCTGCAGTTCTAATTGCAAAGGAAGGGTTTAGGGTTCATCAAATCGGATTGCCTGATGGGCCAGGAGGCTACCCACTAGCTGGAGCTAATCAATTAAGATAATTTTGGAGCCCATTAAGAGCCCGTTTGGACATAATAAATTTTTCCCTTTTTTCCAAAAATAAAATCACTTTTCTTCGGAATCAACATTTATTCGTACAATTTCCAATTTTCACTTAAAGATACATTTTAAAATTTTTAAAAATTTAAAAAACTCCAAAAAATTATTTTTCAAAAGTTTCACTCAAATCACTCACAAAACTTCAAAAACAACCCAAAATTATATTCATATCCAAACACAACTTTAAATTTCAAATACCATTTTCACTTTAAAAAAATTTTTCACTATTTTAAAATTTTACAATTCTTATGTCCAAACGCCCACTAAGATCGTCCGTGAGACAACGGCCTTTTTTCTTTAAATATGAGAAATTTTGCAATAAAAAAGTTATTCAAAAGTCAAAACTACAAACGAATTTGTATGGATAAAGTTTAAGAAAATTATAGTTCCATGCACTAAGATTTCGATGTGCGTACGTTTTTTTATCCATATAAAGATAATAAATAAAAGCTGATTAAATAATATAATTTATTGCTACATATACTGATAACTTAAATAAACATAATGTGCATAAAATTTTTGTAATAGGAAAAGTTTTGGTGTAACTGGTAAAGTTGTTGTCATGTAACCAGGAGGTCACGAATCGAGATGTGAAAATAGCCTCTTATAGAAATGAAGGGTAAGACTGCGTACAATAGACCCTTGTGGTCTGACCCTTTCTCAAATCTCGCGCATAGCAGGAGCTTTGTATACCGGACTGCCTTTTTTTTAGCACGTACTAGCCACTTTTCAGAATAATACCACGATTTCAGCAGTTTAAAACTCCGTGATAGTGGCTATTTTTCATAACAGCAGCAGAAAAATGACGATTTATGAATTTTATCCAAATTTTGTGCCATCCAAGTCCAAACTGTTGGTTCGCATAATAATGGGTCTGAAGCCCATTGACGGAGTCCGCTGAAGCCTAGAACTGAAGAAAGATATTTCTTTCTTTCTTTTTTCCCTTTTTTTGTAATTTTTTTTTTTTTTTTTAAGTGAAGTGCTTTCGTAAAAACTAACGAGGAATGAAATGGATGACAGGGGAGTATAATTGACCCCCAAAGAAAGCATGGAAGAAGAAGTAAAGAGAGAAAATAGCATTAGAAAAGGGGAAAAAAAAAGAGAAATTGGAACACTTTTATGAACAATTTTGGGGAAGTAGTAGCATCACAATATCACATGAGTCACAATTCCATCCGTTTCTGTAATGATATCCCATGATTAAAGCTAAACGAAGCACATGCCAATAAAAAGTTAAAAATAACACACATATCAAGTGGCAAACGAAAAGGGAAGCGGTACACTAGTATAAAGAGAGAGAGAGAAAAACTTACTCATATCTGTTTGTTTATGATAAATTAGTAAATGCATAATGTAGGCACATATAAAATTATATTATATATAATTTAACCAAAATAGAATAATATAATTTGAAACAAATATTGAGTGTATATGGTCTTAGATTATGCTTCTATTTACACTCATCCGTGGAGTTCAATTCAGGAGGTATATAAACAAACCTGTTTCAATAGATGCCTTATTTCTTACCTCAAATCTAGGGAAAAAGTAATAGATAATAGGACTATATACGTACCAAGTCATAATTAATGAACTAATGATAAATAAACGAGGACGGTGGGGTAGATTGGGTTGCAGCTTGATGGATATCTAAGAGCTTTGATCTCCAACACATATGGAGGATTAGGTTTGGTCTGGCCCAGTTTTAGATTTGTTAAAAATTCGCACTTTGTCTTAACTCGTCTATCTTTGCATGTTTGTTTTCCTCAATTAACGTATTAGCTGTCTAAACCTAACTAATAATAACGGCCAAGAAAAGTGTCAAATTTGCTTTTACCAACATCAAGTTTACAGATGAATTGATGAGCTTCCGGACATTATCTATATTTATCCGTCTATATTCTATATCTATATCTATCTATTTATCTAGCAATCTATATCTATCTATCTACCAATCAATCTGTATCTCTATTTATCTATCTATCTATCTATATCTATATCTATTTATATTATTATAAAAGCACGAATTATTTATACTAAATATTGAACGATTAAAATATTCCTGAAATATTAATCGACTTTTATATCCTTAAATATTTATAAAATTTTAAGGATCTAATTGTAAATTATCTAATGATAGAAGTCTTTTCCGGTTTAAACTTCACATATTATACAAAATTGATTCTACTTGGATTAGGAAGGCACGTCCATAATTTTCTTCTAAAAAAATTTATTCTTCCTAATTACAAACAAATATATAATTGTGTGAGAATAGAAGATTTACATAGTGTATGAGTTATATTTGAAAAAAGGGATAGTTAAATATTTTTATACCCTTAAAATATTAACCGATAATAGTCTTTTACACTCTATCTAATAAGTAGGATTAAATCAGCTAAAAATTTGTTAACTTTGAATTGGTAAATCACTACCGCTGCGAGCATTGCCAAGTTTGTAGAGGATCTCAATTTAAACTTATTTAAATAATTATTTACAGATAAAGAATCCATAGTGAAATTATTTCCAAAAAATGTCAACCCAATTAATCACGGAATTTCACATAAAAACCAAAGTGGCAATCACACCAAATTATCATATAAAAACAACCTCGGCAAACAAGGAATGAGACATGGCAAATAAAGGATTTAATAAGCTCCAACATTTTTTCCAATTTAATACATAAGGGTGTCTACGAATTTTAACTGGTATAAATTGCACATATAAATCAAGTATGTACTCGTCACCTCGCGTACATGGTTTTCAATCACACAATTTCTACATAAGACTTAATGCCTAAGGGAAAATTTCTCCACACAAGGTTAAGCAAGATACTTACCTTTTTGAAGTTAGGCCGATATTCCAAAATAGTTTTCTTGCTTGAATTGACCTCCGGACAACTCAAATCTATCCAAATTAATTGTATAACTTTATTAAAATTCATCGGAAACAATTTCGAATAATAAAATATCGACTTAAAATTTTATTCTAGGCCCGCCTCTCGAAATCCGACAGAATTTTTACGAAATTCGAACACTCATTCCAATACGAGTTCAACCATATCAATTTTATCAAATTCCGATAACGAATAGAACTCCAAATTCTAAATTTAAGGTATAGAAAATTTTCACCATTTTCAACCTAGTTCACTAATTTCATGATAAAAAAACAACAATAGATTCATGTATTTTATCCAAAATCGAGTTAGGAATTCTTACCCCAATGCTTTCCTTGAAAAACTCTCGAAAAATCGCTGCACCCAAGCTTTCTTCATCCAAAAATGGAAGAATGAGACGAAGTCTCATTTTTTACTTTATTCTGGTGCCTAGGGGTTTGTTCTTCGCGTTCGTGATCCTCCCCTCGCGTTCGCGATGAACAAATTCTTCAATAGCCATTTCCGAACTCTTCCCAAATAGCCTCTAGTATAATGGTCATAACTGTTTGTACAAAGCTCCAAATGACATATCGTTTGACTTTTTGAAAACTAGACATCAACGACTACAACTTTCATGTTTTTCTCATCTCTCAATTCCTTATAGATTTTGAGATATAAGCTTCCAAAGTCAGCCATGTGCAGCAGAAATTTCTTCTTCGCGATTTCCAAAACTCTTCCCACACATACTGTAGTGTATCTACCATAATTGTTATGTACACAACTCCAAATACCAAACGGTTTGATTTTCTGAAAACTAGACACAAAGGGTTACAACTTTTATTTTTGGATCATCTCCAAATTTCTTATAGATTGCAAGATATAAGCTTCCGAAGTTGGGTGACGGACACGAGGAATTCCTTCTTACCGAACGCGAGCGTCTCTTCGCGACGCGAAGAACAAAATCCCAGAAACCAAATCTTTCTTCACGAACACGGGAGGCTCCTTGCAAACGCAAAGAACAAAATCAGATATTAGAAAACCAATATCCAAAGTAGCCTAAAATGATCCAATAACACCCAAAATACACCCGAGGCCCCCCGGGACCTCAACCAAATATACCAACAAGTACTAAAACACGATGGTGCTTGTCCCCTAACCGGAGCTACTGGCGAATCCCCCGACTGCTGCTCTGACAGGTGCTCTAGCTGCGACATGTGCCCTTCATCGGCCTCTACCTCGGCACCGGCCTCTTGCGGCCCTAGCAGAATGTGCGGGTGTTTGCTCAGCTGTCCCGATAGCACGTATCCTCACCATCTATGAGAGAATAGAGATACAATGGCTCAAAATCCAAAATCAACAAATTTCGCATGACAGAAATGAAAGAAGTGAAAATTTCCTAAAAGTTTTATAGCCTCTCGAAGATAAGTATAAACGTCTCCGTACCGATCCGTAAGACTCTACTAAACTCGTTTGTGACTTGTAGTACCTATGAACCTAGAGCTCTGATACCAACTTGTCACGACCCAAAATCCCACCACAGGCGTCGTGATGTCACTTAGTCTCTAAGACTAGGTAAGCCGATTATAATTATATTTCTAGCCTTTTTTGAACATATAATTTAATACAAATGTCGAAACCAAATACGGAAATAATTATAACAACCTCCCAAAATGGGTAATACTGAGTCACGAACTCTAACTGAATACGTGCAATGATCTCAAGGATCGAATATATAATATTTTTCGAATAAGAGTTGACAGTACAATAAAATGGAAAGACTCCAAGGGAATGCGACGACCAGCAGCCCTACTTTGAATCCTTGCGATCGCAATCTAATCTCTGTCTGAATCTGATATCTCCAATGCCTGGCTCTGTACAAAAATGTGCAGAAGTGCAGTATGAGTACACTACGGTCGGTACTCAGTAAGTATCAAGACTAACCTCGGTGGAGTAGTGACGAGGTACAATCAAGACACTCACTAATCAAATAATATGTGCAATATAGTAGTATACAATAATACTGGAAAACAACTAGCAATGATAGCCACAAAATCAAACAGTGATATAAGCAGCAAGGCAACAAAAATACCATAAATATTGCTCAAACGAATAATAAACACAAGTATAACCAATTACTCAAGCCCTTCAAAATATACATCTTTTATTTATAAGTTTTTCAAATAAAAATTTTGACAATGTAATCCTCTCAATTAAATATATCTCGAAGATACTTCTTTCAAATAAATGTCTTATGAATATAATTCTTTCAAATAAATATCTTTCGAATATAATTCTTTCAAATCTTTCAAATAAAAGTCACCATGTGACACCTCATTTCAAAATCATAAAAATTACGGGTCTCAGCCCAATTTCATAGCCATTTCCGAACTCTTCCCAGACAGCCTCTAGTATAATGGTCATAACTGTTTGTATAAAGCTCCAAATGACATATCGTTTGACTTTTTGAAAACTATATATCAAGGTATACAACTTTCATGTTTTGCTTATCTCCCAATTCCTTATAGATTTAGAGATATAAGCTTCCAAAGTCAGCCATGTGCAGCAGAAATTTCTTCTTTGTGATTTCCAAACTCTTCCCAAATAGCCTGTAGTTTATCTACCATAATTGTTTGTACACAACTCCAAATGCCAAACGGTTTGATTTTCTGAAAACTAACTCAAAGGGCTACAACTTTTATTTTTGGGTTATATCCATATTCCTTATAGATTGCAAGATATAAGCTTCCGAAATCGGGTGACAGACAGTAGGAATTCCTTCTTACCGAACGCGAGCGTCTCTTCGCGAACGAGAAGAACAAAATCCCAGAAGCCAAATATTTCTTTGCGAACGCGAGAGGCTCCTTGCAAACGCGAAGAACAAAACCAGATATTAGAAAACCAACATCCAAAGTAGCCCAAAATGATCTGATAACACCCGAAACACACCCGAAGCCCCCTGGGACCCCAACCAAATATACCAACAAGTCCTAAAATACGATACGAACTTAGTCGAGGCCTCAAATCACATCAAACAACACTGAAACTATGAATCACACCTTGAATCAAACTTTATGTTTATGAAATTTCCAAATTCTATAACTTGTGCCGAAATGTATCAAATCAATCCGGAATGACCCCAAATTCTGCACACGAGTCATAAATGACATAATGGACATGTTCCAATTTTCGGAATCAAATTTCGAACCTGATATCAATAAAGTCAACTCCCGGTCAAACTTTCTAAAAATCTTCCATGTTCCAACTTTCGCCAAATGCGTTGAATTGTCCTACGGACTTCCAAATCCAAATTTGAACATACGCCTAAGTCCGAAATCACCATACGAAGCTATTGACACCATCATATTCCCATTCCGGAGTCGTTTGCTCAAAAGTCAAACTCCAGTCAACTCTTTTTATTTAAGCTTCAAAAATAAGAATTGTTCTTTCAATTAAATTCCGAATCTTCTGAAAACCAAACACGGCCACACACGCGGGTCATAATACATATTACAAAGTTGCTCGGGACCCTAAGTCGCTAAACGGAACGTTAATTCTAAAAAGTGACTAGTTGGATCGTTACATTCTTCCCCTCTTAAAATATACGTTCGTCCTCGAACGTGCCAAGAATTATTCTGAGGACATTAAATTACTGAGTGTATTATTACACTCATACTCGCGGTGAGTCCACGTTACCGAAATTTTAACATGGTCTGACAACACCATCTCAGTTGCGATTATCTCTTTTATCAACATTTATAAATTTTAGAACCAATTTCTTACACTCCAAATATTTTCAAAAGGCCTGATTTTCACATCAACACACGGTATTAGTCTTAACCGGTTGTAGCAACTCGTGCCTACGCACACATCATAGTTTGCCCATAACTACATCTTTGGTCATAATAGTTGTTCATAATTATTTTTAGCATCATCAATTAACCTCACATTATCCAAAACCTCATTTTAAATTTTTACAACACTGACAGCAAAATGCGAGGCACGAAGACCTCATAATTATTTACCCGCATTAACGAGTCACATTTAACGTCACCTGGGCAATCACCTCGTAGGCTAAAACTCAATAATTGCAGCACGAATATGGCACCAAAACACATAAAAGAATTATCAAATAAGCCTAACAGGCATGACTCCCTATTAGTACTATAGTACAAATTAAATTTCACAAAGAAAGAATTTAAAACACATGAATTTAATCACAAGGATCTCATCGTGGTATAACTTCCACCTCGGCACGTAGCCCGATTCAAACATATCAAATCACAATAAACCGTGAGGATCCCATCCTCAACTCTGAATCACAAGTACTTTGCACATCGTGCCAACTGAAATTTTTTCATTTATTTTATTTCTTCTTTGTAATAAATTCCGTGAAACAATTTCACAACACATAATGAACCCCCATACCGGTAGGGCATATAATTCATAAAATTGTAATCAATTATCCCGAAATTACATCAAAACCCACTGTAGTGAGTAATAGAAAGTCACTTTTGGACTCATAGCCCTCAATTGTGTACAAAACAAAATGATAGACACGGCTATCGCAATAAAATCTCCCAACATGGGTAAACACATATGTAGGTTATAGAATTACGAAGCTCATCCATAAGTGGAGCATAATAGGGGGACTCACCTCGATACTCAGAACCAAATCAAACTAAGGAAAATATTCCTTTATAACAAATCGGGATCGTACCTGTAATAACACCATCTGGTGTAGCAGCCTCGGCCATACCATAGCAATTATATCAACATGCTGGGCCTCCCCTTCTAGGGCGCCCTCTACCCGCATGTACTCCACCCCTAACTAGTTGTGCATGTGGGGTAGTAACTGGAATAGAGTATGTAACTTGAATGTTCTGATGAAATCCACCTTTCCCGAGTCTGGGACAATCTCTCATAATGTGCCTAGTATCATCACACTCATAACAACCTCTCTGCGGGGGCGGCTGCTCATACTGAGTCTATGCCGGATAATTGAAATAATCACTATAAGAACCTCGTGTTGGTGGTGCACTAAAAGTATTAACTGGAGCACTACGAGTACTCTGAATTGCGGACTGGGCTGACCGACTCCCCGAGCTTCCACCGTGATGAGTCATAGCTGCAGAGTAGAATTCACTGAATCCTCCAAAGTTCATAGACCTTTTGACCTCCTTAGACTCATTTTCCTCACTTCAAACATATTCTAACATCGTGGCAATCTTCACCACTTGCTGAAATGGAATGTCAGTTTGCAACTCTCGAGCCATATATATATTTTAAAATCATAATCGAGCCCTTCAATGGATCTGCGGACTCACTCTCTAACTGTAAGAACCAAGATAGGTGCATGACGGGTTAACTCACTGAACTTGATAGCATATTATGACGCTGTCATGGTGCCCTGACGCAACCGTTCAAACTCTGTGTGCCACGCATCCCGGAGAGTCTAGGGAACAAAGTCTTTCAAAAACATTTCCTAAACTTTAGCCCAAGTTAGTGGTATTACATCGGCTGGTCTACCCTCTTCATAAACTTGCCACCATTGATACGCTTCTCCTGACAGCTGAAATGTAGTAAAGGCAACTCCACTCACTTCCACAATACCCATGGTGCAGAGAATATAGTGACACTTTTCTAGAAATCCTTGGGCATCCTCGGTAGCTGTACCACAAAAGGTAGATGGACTATACCTCTTAAATCTTTCAAGTCTCCTTTGTTCTTCTTCTGATGCCTCTGGCCTGACCTCATGCTGATCCGGAATAAATGTTGTACAGGTACTATATTCGAAACCTGACAATGTGAACATGTTACTCTAGAGTACGGGCGGTAGGAGTTTGAACTCCTCCCCCAATCTGTGAAATATTTGGTGAAACGGAGATCAATCTCGCCTGAGTCAATGTACCAAACATGTTCAGGAACTGTACTAAACTCTCATGAAGTCCGGGGGTAACAACATGTGTCTCTGGTGCTTGTTCCCCAACCGTAGCTACTAGCGGCTCCTCGACTGCTGCTTTGACAGGAGCTCTAGCTGCGACTCGTGCTCTACCTCGGCCTCTACCTCGGCCCCAACCTCTTGCGGCCCTCGTAGAATACGCGGGTGTCTACTCAGCTATCCCTGTAGCACGTGTCCTCACCATCTGTGAGAGAATAGAGATACAATGGCTCAAACTCTAAAATCAACAAATTCCGCATGACAGAAATGAAAGAAGTGGAAATTTCCTAACAGTTATGTAGCCTCTCGAAGATAAGTACAGACGTTTCCGTACCGATCCGCAAGACTCTACTAAACTCATTCGTGACTCATAGAACCTATAAACCTAGAGCTCTAATACTAACTTGTCACGGCCCAAAATAACACTACAAGCGTCATGATGTCACTTAGTCTCTAAGAATAGGTAAGCCGATTACAATTACATTTCGAGCCTTTTTTTTTTAAACATATAATTTAATACAAATGTCGAAACCAAAAGCAAAATAATTATAACAACCTCTCAAGACTGGTAATACTAAGTCATGAACTCTAACTGAATACATGCTGTGATCTGAAGGATCGAATATACCATATTGTTCGAATAAAAGTTGACAGTACAATAAAATGAAAAGACTTCAAGGGACTGCAACGACCAGCAGCCCTACCTTGAATCCTTGCGATCGCACTCTAATCTCTGTCCGAATCTGATATCTCCAATGCCTGGCTCTACATAAAAATATGCAGAAGTGTAGTATGAGAACACCACGGTCGGTACCTAGTAAGTATCAAGACTAACCTCGGTGGAGTAGTGGTGAGGTACAGTCAAGACACTCACTAATCAAATAACCTATGTAATATAGCAGTATACAATAGTACTGGAAAACAACTAGCAATGATAGCAACAAAATCAAACAGTGATATAAACATCAAGGCAACAAGAACACCATAAATATTGCTCAAACGAATAATGAACACAAGTACAACCAATTACTCAAGCCCTTCAAAATATACACCTTTTATCCATAAGTTTTTCAAATAAAAATCTTTAGAATGTAATCCTCTCAATTAAATATATCTCGAATATATTTTCTTGAAATAAATATCTTACGAATATAATTCTTTTAAATAAATATCTTTCGAATATAATTCTTTCAAATCTTTCAAATAAAAGTCACCATGTGACACCTCGTTTCAAAATCATAAAAATTACGGGTCTCAGCCCACTTTCATATTTTCACGGCACCTCGTGCCCATATTTCTATCACAACTGCACGGACAACTCACGTATCAATAATAAAATTTGCATATTTCTCCAGCACCTCGTGCCCATATTTCTTTCATAACAGCACAGACAACTCACGTGCAAATAATAAAATCATCATATTTCTCCGATACCTCATGCCCACATTTCATGCCACATTTGCACGGACAGTTCACGTGCCAATAATATAAATCGTCCGACAATATCCACAGGCTTACAATTTCAACATGAATCAGACCATTATCATGTTTACCGAAACAACAAGACAAGTTGCACAAGAGATAAAAATAAACACAAGGAAAATCACAACATCATACAAAAATCACTAACACAATAATCCCACATCATCACATATCATCCCTGACAATAGCCACACTTATCTCTCTTATAGCCACCCGTATCACTCCATAATAATAGCCAACCTTATCCCTCCGCCCTAACAATATTAATAGCCACCTTATCGCTCATATAGCCACCCTTATCGCTCTGTATAATAGCCACCTTTGTCACTCCGTATAATAGCCACCCTTATCACTCCGTCCAGACAATATCCCAACACACATAACCACAGTGATATGCCACCTGTATACCTACATAATATCAACAATTGAATGCCACCCTTATGTCCTTATAATAATAACTCAAATCACACAACAATTTATGCGGAATATTATCACAATAACACAATACAACAACTCATATCACAATTTTCCCACAACCAACTCCAAAGATACAACAAAATTAATTAATTTCACAGTAAATATCCCAAGGCTCCACACAATGTATATGAAACCTCAAAAACAACAACAAGGATGGAAAAGTAACTCAGCATAGGACAACACCTTCTTTAATCAAAATTTTTGATAAATATATTATTTCCTCAATTTAAACTAATTTAAATAATTATTTGCAGATAATGAATCCATAATGAAATTATTTCCAAGAAATGTCAACCTAACTAACCACAAAATTTCACATAAAAATTAAAGTGGCAATCACACCAAATTATCATATAAAAACAACCTCGGCAAACAAGGAATGAGGCATGACAAATAAAGGATTTAATAAGCTCAAAAAAATTTCCAATTTAATATATAAAGGTGTCTACGAATTTTAACCGGTATAAATTGCACATATAAATCAAGTACGTACTCGTCACCTCGCGTACTGTAACGACCCGATCGGTCGTTTTGAGCATTTTCACTTCGCTCGGTAGTTTACGGGCATGAGTAGCTTTGTATGATGTATTATGACTTATGTGAATCGTCAGTTTTGATTTTCAGGTTATTTGAAATCGAATTGGAAGAATGGATTTCATTGTCAAAGCTTTAAATTGGGAGAGTTGACTAAGTTTGACTTTTTGTGAATTTGAACCCGGAACAGAGTTTTGATGGTTCTGTTAGCTCCGTTGGGTAATTTTGGACGTAGGAGCGCGTCCGGGTTGTGATTCGGAGGTCCGTAAGGAAATTTGGCTTGAAATGACAAAAGTTGAAATTTTGGAAAGCTTGACCGGGAGTGGACTTTTTGATATCGGGGTTGGAATCCGATTCTGAAAATTGGATTAGGTCCATAATGTGAAATGTGACGTGTGTGCAAAATTTGAGGTCAATCGGACGTAATTCGGTAGGTTTCGGCATCGGTTGTGGAAGTTGAAGTTTCAAAATTCATAGATATTGATTTGAGGTGCGATTTGTCGTTTCGATATGGTTATACGTGATTTGAGGCCTCAAGTAGGTCTGTGTTATGTTATTGGACTTGTTAGTATATTCAGACGGGGTCCCGAGTGGCCCGGATGAGTTTTGGATGAGGTTCAGATCATTTTCACTTCATGTGCAAAGCTGGAGGCTGCTGGTTCTTGTATGATCGCACCTGTGTTTGGTTTGCGCAGGTGCAATGGCCGCAGAAGCGATAAAGGTGTCACATATGCGAGAATAGTGCTGGGTGAGGAAAACCGCAGAAGCGGAGATTTGGGCGCATATGCGATGCCGTAGGTGCGGCCGCTCGAGCGCATGTGCGGACTTGGAGGGTGTCAGTAGAGGTCGCAGGTGCGATGTGATTTCCGTACCTACGATGGCGCAGATGCGGACAGAGAGTCGTAGAAGCGGAAATGGTGAGGAAGCCGGGCAGCGCAGGTGCGAGGTGTTTTCGCAAAAGCAGTGGTCGCAGGTGCGACGAATTTTTCCGCAAATGCGGATGTGCTAGGCAGAATGTTATATATAAGGATTCGCGATTTTGGCTTCATTTTTACATTTTGGGAGCTATAAAGCTCGGATTGAGGCGATTCTTAAAGCAATTTTCACCATATAAATTGGGGTAAGTGTTCTCTACTCGGTTTTGGTTATATTAAATGAATCTATCTTCGATTTTAGCGTGTGGTTGATGAATTTTAAAAAGGAAATTGGGAGAGGAAATTGTGGGGTTTGGCCTAAAGTTTCATAATATGAATTTTTGAGTTTTGAACATTGAATTGGAGTCGGGTTTGAGTGAAACTAGTATGGTTGGACTCGTAATTGAATGGGTTGTTGAATTTTGAAATTTTGTCGGGTTTCGAGTTGTGGGCCCGGGTTGGGCTTTTGGCCGATGTTGGGCTTTTGATTCAAGATTTGATCTTTTTTTATCGGGATTGGTTCCTTTAGCATTGTTTGATGTATTTGAGTTGTTTTTGGTTAGTTTCGAGCCGTTCGGAGGTCAGAACGCACGTTATGGCATTGTTGGAGCATCGCTTGGCTTGCTCGGCATGGGTATTGGCTTCTTCGAGGTAAGTAACTCTTCTAATCTTGGAGCTGAGGGTATGAAACTTCGAAATACGTGCTTTATGATTAGTGTTGAGGTGATGCACATGCTAGGTGACGGGTGTGTGGGCGTGCACCATGTGAATTGAGATTTTGTTGTTCCCATGGCATTGTATAGTGGTCCTTCTTTGTAGATATCAATGTTTTCACCATGTGATAAAGTAATTGAGCTGTCAATCATGCTAGATACCATATTTAGGCTTTATGACGATACTGCTAGGACCCATAGTGGTCGTTTCTTGCTATTATTTCACTGATTTCATTGATATTTCGTACTCAGTCATATTCATGCATTCATATCATATCTCAGTCTCAGTTATTTATTGATACATCATATCATTGTTGTCTGGCTAGTTTCATGGCATTGTGAACCCGTGAGTGAGACTGGAGAGTGATGACTGAGTGAGGCCGAGGGCCTGAGTGAGATTGATATTTTGGGATCGGGATGCACGTCGCAACATATTATATTGCTATTTTGTGATTATGCTACACGTCGCAACATGTCATATTGATATTTTGGGATCGGGCTGTACGTCGCAGCATGTTTTTTATGGGATCGCGCTGCACGCCGCTACGATATAGCGCTTGGGCTGAAAGGAGCCCCTCCGGAGTTTGCACAACCCTCAGTGAGTGCAGTCGACTATAAACATGGATCAGGCTGCACGCCGCAGCGGGTATGGTACAACGCTAAGTGTTTGAATGTGCTGAGTATAGTGAGAAGGACTGCGAGACAATGAGATTGAGTACTCTGAGAGTGTGAGTACATGAGCTCATCATCGAGATGCATTGCATTTGACATGCGTACTTGAGATATATGCATAGAGGTGCATTTCCTTCTGCTACCCAGTTTTGGGGACATTTATGATTTTACTTGTATCTTGACATGTAGGCATAGAGAAGTACTTTCCTCATGTTATCTGAAAATGAAACATCTTACTATTTATTGAAAGGAGTTTTGGAAAAAATCACAGTTTTCAAACTTACTCGTATATTGGCTTTTGGGTAAAATGTTTGGATTTTCATTGAGATACTTGAAAAGAAATGCCTAATTTTCTGGAACTGTGAATGAACTGAGCCTTTTATTTATGAGATACTTGTTTGTTACTTGTACTGTGTTGTTATAAACTGTTGTGAAATATTGGTGTTGGACCCGACCCCCTTTTTGTTAGCTCGACACTACTTTCAACCTAAGGTTAGGTTTGTTACTTATTGAGTACATGGGGTCAGTTGTACTCATACTACACTTCTGCACCTTGCGTGCATATGTTGGTTGATGATGTTGTTGTGTTCGATGGGAGCTGGATTGAAGATGTATCTACGTTCCGGTTGTAGCTGCCTCTTGTTCGTGGTAGCCTTAGATCTATAAAACATTGTTTATGTACTTTTCAAATAGACTATATATTTATTTTATTTTGGCTTTGTAAACTCTATTCTTAGAAGCTCATGATTTATACTACCAGTTCTTGGGAAATGTATTAGATTCATATATTTCTTGACTTAATTGCTTTATTAATTGTTATTGGAATTGGTTAGTGGTTAATTGGCTTACATAGCGGGTTGGGTTAGGGGCCATCACGACTAGTCGGATTTTGGGTCGTGACAAGGTGGTATCAGAGCTCTAGGTTCTACAAGTCATGAGCAAGTGTCTAGTAGAGTCTTGCGGATCGGTATGATGATGTCCATACTTATCTTCAAGAGGCTACAGGACATTTAGGATATACTTCCCATCTTTCTTTCCTTATCGTGCGACATTGATTCAGCTTGAAGCGTAACTTTTTGAATTCCTTCCATATATTCGTATGCGCATAAAAGCGCTCGGTATCGGCTGTGCGACGACAACTTATGATTCCATGGTTGAGGTGCGAGATGTGATTTTGGCATGCTGATGATGGGCCAGTATGGAGGACTTGAGGCTGTGTTTCGACTATAGCTTGAGCACAGAGATTTTGATATGTGAGCACGTGCTTTTGGGACTTATAGGTCCATTGGTGTCCAAGTAGTGGAATTTGTGATTGGATGACTATGTGGTGAGTATGATGAGACTGCGAGATGTGTTCAGATTGTTCGAATGTGAGGGGACTTGTTGTCGAATTGTGCGTGGTTATTGATTTTGATCATGGTGGCTCGAGGTGTCTCATATGGGCTAGTGTTTGGATGGGGTCGTGCATTGCGGCAAAGTTATGTTAAGATATGATCCTTTGTATTAGATTCGTGTGTTATGATTCTACGGTGTGTAATGGGTTCTTAGCATCGCGTTGTGGTGTTACCCGTTGAGCTTGCGGGACGGTTCTCTTATTTGAGTCATTTTTGTGATTGTGTACATTTGGATTGTTGCTTATTGGTTCATGGATGGTGAGGGTTGTGGCTTCAGATTGTATTGATCTGTCATGTCACTAGAGTGGTCATGTTAGATGTGATGAGGTCATTGGACCTAGGATGGATACTATCAGAATAGATTACAGCATGGTTGGAAGGATAATATCGAAAGTCGGATGGTTCTTGTCAAAAGAGAGGGAGCTCCACGGCTGGTGGATCTGATAAATGGTTACGAGTTTCTGCATGTTTCTTTCATCATCGGTAGTGTACGAAGGTTTTAGAATGGAGTCTTGTTTGATATGAGGTTTATTACCGGTATTAGGTTATTTTGAGCAGCTACTGTTATTAGAAATCATTGTTTCGAGCATTTGAGCTGTGGTATTTGAGTTTTGAGTATTTGAATTATGGTTATGGCTTTTGGTACAACTTGTTCAGACTTATATAGTGTGTAGGTTGCGGGATTCAGATCTTATAGGAAATTTCGGAGGTTGGAAATTGGATTCGAAGGCTTGTGGGCTAGGTTGCATTGGGAAATTTCGGTTATGTTGTGTTATCGGACCTGTATAGGATAAGGTGATGTGGGATCACCCCCAGGTATGTGCATGGTAAGGATATACAGTGGTTTGATGGCTTTGAGAACAACTCTGGACACGTTCGAGGACGAATGTATGTTTAAGTGGGGGAGGATGTAACGACCCGACCGGTCGTTTTGAGTATTTGCACTTCGCTCGGTAATTTACGGGCATGATTAGCTCTGTATGATGCATTATGACTTATGTGAATCGTCGGTTTTGATTTTCAGATTATTCGGAATCGAATTGGAAGAATGGATTTCATTGTCGAAGCTTTAAATTGGGAGAGTTGACCAGTTTGACCTTTTATGAATTTGAACCTAGAACGGAGTTTTGATGGTTCCGTTAGCTCTGTTGGGTGATTTTGGACTTAGGAGCGCGTCCGGATTATGACTCGGAGGTCCGTAGTGGAATTTGGCTTGAAATGGTGAAAGTTAAAATTTTTGAAAGTTTTACCGGGAGTGGACTTTTTGATATATGGAATTGGAATAGGTCTGTAATGTGAAATGTGAAGTGTGTGCAAAATTTGAGGTCAATCGGACGTAATTCGATAGGTTTCGGCATCGGTTGTGGAAGTTGATGTTTCAAAGTTCATAGCTTTCGATTTGAGGTGCGATTCATCGTTTCGATGTGGTTATGCATGATTTGAGGCTTCGAGTAGGTCTGTGTTATGTTATTTGACTTGTTAGTATATTCGGATGGGGTCCCGAGTGGCCCGGATTTGTTTTGGACGGGTTCGGATGATTTTCACTTCATGTGCAAAGCTGGAGACTGCTGATTCTGGTATGATCGCACTTGCGGTTGGTTTGCGCAGGTGCGATGGCCGCAGAAGCGACAAAGGCGTCGCAGATGCGAGAATAGTGCTGGGTGAGGAAGACCGTAGAAGCAGAGATTTGGGCGCATATGCGATGCCGCAGGTGCGGCCGCTCGAGCGCAGGTGCGGAGTTGGAGGGTGTCAGCAGAGGTCGTAGGTGCGATGTGATTTTCGCGCCTGCGATGGCACAGATGCGGGCTGAGAGTTGCAGAAGCGGAAATGGTGAGGAAGCCGGTAGCGTAGATGCGACGTGTTTACACAAAAGCGGTAGTCGTAGGTGCGACGAATATTTCCGCAAATGCGGATATGCTGGGCAGAATGTTATATACAAGGGTTCGCGATTTTGGCTTCATTTTTACATTTTGGGAGCTATGGAGCTCGTATTGAGGCGATTCTTGAAGAAATTTGCACCATATGAATTGGGGTAAGTGTTTTCTACTAGGTTTTGGTTATATTTCATGAATCTATCTTCGATTTTAGCGTGTGGTTGATGAATTTTAAAGAGGAAATTGGGGGGTTTTGGCCTAAAGTTTCATAATATGATTTTTTGAGTTTTGAACATCGAATTAGAGTCGGATTTGAGTGAAACTAGTATGGTTGGACTCGTAATTGAATGGGTTGTTGAATTTTGTAAATTTTGTGGGGTTCCGAGGTGCGGGCACGGGTTGGGCTTTTGGCCGATTTTGGGCTTTTGATTCAAGATTTGATCTTTTTTTATCGGGATTGGTTCCTTTAGCATTGTTTGATGTATTTGAGTTGTTTTTGGTTAGTTTCGAACCATTCGGAGGTTGGAACGCGCATGATGGCATCGTTGGAGCATCGCTTGGCTTGCTCAACATGGGTATTGGCTTGTTCGAGGTAAGTAACTCTTCTAATCTTGGATCTGAGGGTATGAAACCCCGAAATATGTGTTATGTGATTAGTGTTGAGGTGACACACATGCTAGGTGACGAGCGTGTGGGCGTGCTCCATGTGAATTGAGATTTTGTTGTTCCCATGGCACTGTATAGTGGTCCTACTTTGTTGATATCAGTGTTTTCACCATGTAATAAAGTAATTGAGTTGTCAATCATGTTAGATACCATGTTTAGGATTTATGACGATACTGCTAGGACCCATATTGGTCGTTTCTTGCTGTTATTTCACTGCTTTCATTGATATTTCGTACTCAGTCATATTCATGCATTCATATCATATATCAGTCTCAGTTATTTATTGATACATCATATCATTGTTGTCGGGCTAGTTTCATGGTATTGTGAGCTCGTGAGTGAGACTGGAGAGTGATGACTGAGTGAGGCCGAGGTCTTGAGTGAGATTGATATTTTGGGATCGAGCTGCACGCCGCAGCATGTTATATTGCTATTTTGGGATCGGACTGCACGCTGCAACATGTTATATTGATATTTTGGGATCGGGCTGCACACCGCAATATATTATTTATGGGATCGGGCTGCACGCCGCAACGATATAGCGTTTGGGCTGAAAGGAGCCCATTCAAAGTCTGCACACCCCTTAGTGATCACAGCCGACTATAAATATGGATCAGGCTTGATGACGTCCAAATCCACTACTAAAAAGTAAATGGACACGGTCGCATGTAATATAATTTACCCAACTATGAGTCAGGGTCGAATCCCACAGAGAACAATGTGTAGGAGATTAGGAACGTAAGAGAATTATCACTTATTATGCAATGCCAAACACTTAGAATGGTGGTTGAGAAAATATTATAGCTAAATGCGAAAACGTAAACTAACCTAGAAAGCAAGTAAAATGATCAATGGCTACAAGCATGGGTGCATCGGGATTTACACTCAAGTAACGATCCAATATATTTCATAATTTTATAAATATGAAAGAGTTTATTATTTATTAGCCTCGGATAATAATTCTATATTAGCTTCTCTCGAAGACTAACAAGACTTCCTAATTGAATTATCCCTAAAACAATTAAGAGATTAAGCAAACCCAAATATGGCTACAAGTACATTCCTATCCCTAGGTAGAATCTATAAAATGAGGGTTAATGCCTCAAGTTCTTGTTAATTAATCTTTCCCAACCCCAAATTATTTTTTCCAAAATTAATCCGAAGTGAATGGGTGAGTCCTAGGGTTAGCTAATCCCTTTGGAAATATTTAAGAACAAGAATAATTAAAGAAATAACAGCTCGCTTCATAATAAATAAAAATTATTTAATACATAAGCACAACAAGGTATTTAATCTATACTTTAAATATGAATATTTCCATAAACAAGATTCAAGTATTGGAAATAAATATTACACACTTAGATATACAATACAAAGCAAGAAAATGAAGAAATGAGCAATAAGGAGTAAGAAATTCTCAACCAAAAGCTTCAAATCTTCAAGACCCAAGTGTGTGTGCAAGAACCCTAGCTTCCAAAACTTGTTGTCTCTAGTATATGGACTGAAAATAAGCCAAAGATGTTCCAAGATAAGATTAGATTTTCCTACAAATGAGCTAGGTCATGTATTAAATGGTTTGGGGTCAAAATCATGAAAATCCAGAACTGCCCAGTTTTTCCACCCAGTTTCTTCTTCGCGTTCGCGAAGGTTTGATTCTACTTCTTTCGCGTTCGTGATATATCCTTCGCGTTCATGAAGGTTTGTCTCCTGCTTCATCGCGTTCGTGATTATACCTTCGCGTTCGCGAAGGTTGGCTGCCTCCTTCTTCACGTTCGCGTAGAGCATCTCGCGTTAGCAAAGGCTTGTTGTCCTGATGCTTTGCGTTCGCATCTAACCCTTCGCGTTCGCATCTAACCCTTCGCATTTGTGAAGGGTAATTCACTGGGCAGATTTCCTTTGTCCATTTTAGCTTCTTTTTGACTCGTTTTTACTTGGTTTCTTCACCATCACTTCTAAATCACTTGATACCTGAAATATGCCAATAAACCTCAATAAATGCCTTAGTTTCTCAACAAAATCATACAAAAGCCTAATTATCAAGAAGAGATAAGTGGGTAAAATACCAACTTATCAAACCCCCAAACTTAAACTATTGCGTGTCCTCAAGTAATTCAAAAACTAAGAACATCCTTCAATTAAATTACCAAACAAGCTCAATGGCATACCAAACATCATTTCAAGTCAAAAGGGTTCACTTAAGCACAATCTAATGGCTTCGGTTGGTACGAACAATTAATCCAAAGCATATGAATCACCAACTACTCACAAATTTTATTTCAATTCAAGTGCTCATACACTATATTAATCAAAGTAGCAACCAAGTCATGACACTAAAGCTTCAAAATTTGCCTCTATCACAATTATCTTCCCTCGCCCATTCCTCCCAATTGAAAATGGAATTAAATTCACAATTCAAATCTCATGTGCCCTCACGCTTTAAGAGAGAATCCTCAACTCATAAATTACAATTCAACACATACATGGGATATCAAATGGAAAGAATTAACTCTCTCTCTCTCTCTCTCTCTCTCTCTCTCTCTCTCTCAATGATATTCAAATGCACACAAGTAGTACCATAGGCTTGCCCTTCATGTATTTCTCCACTAATGTAGACAAACTTGGTTCAAACTCAATTAGGACTTAAAAGGGTTGTAGTTTAAGCTTTTGGTTAAGGTAGGGCACAATTTGGTAAGAGTGACTCAAAACCTCCCCAAGCACTACAATTTTTCAACAATCAAAGTACACTTCCTTCAAGAACTTTTCCACCCTTTCTTAGTTTCTTTTTTTTATATATCACCTAGTCTTCCATTTATTCACAATACCTTTTTTTTCAAATATTACTCTTTTTCTCTTTTAAGCAATTTTTTTACCACCTTTCACCTTTTAAGCAACTTCCACATCACAACTTTTTCAACTTTCACCCCCAAACTTAGGCTTTTAGGGTGCCAAAAGAAAATCAATAAAGAACGATAGTTTGTAACATGGTTACCAAAGAAAAGGTTTAAAGTCTAAAAAGGGGTTGACTAGGTAAAATATGCAAGGGGTAGGAAGTTTAGGCACAATAGCGGTCCAAGGAAGGACCAACATCATTTTTCCAACCAAGTTAGTCTAGGATTTTGCCTTGAAGAACATCCCGGGCAAGTTCTAGACTACAAATGATGTAAAAGAACTTCACAATAAATCTCACCACACATGGCACATGAAAACTCAAGTGGAATACAAATCCAAAATCCAATTGAAACCAATGAATCTCAAGGGAGTCACATATGGCCTAAGAAACTATTTAGTGAATCAAAGAGCCAAAAATTGAGTCTAAAAGTCATGACAATAATATTTACTTTAATCATTTTCTTTTTCAAAAATCAAGAATTCATATGCCGAGGTTTAAATCATATTGGCACCAAGCAAGCCACATGTTGGTTTATGGACACAAGATCACCCCCCAAAAATTAATTTATTCACTACTAGCTACTAAACTAACTAAAAAAATAAAAAAATAAAAAATAAAAACTAAGCATGACTAATCTCTTAAGAAAGTTGTCACGCCATCCATCATAGGGAAAAGTCACCCAGTTCAACACAAATAAATTTCTTGGAAAAGAACCACGGTATAAAGAAAAACCAAGGAACTTCATTAATACTACTATGAAAAATAAAAACTAACAAAAAAAATTAATGCTAACATGTTAGAATTAAACTTCAAACTATCACTAATAAACTACTACGTCAACCAATCTACACAAGTTATCACAAAAAAAAAATAATCATGCTCCAACTACATCATCACATGTAAATGAGTCACCCCTAACCTAAAGTGTTGTACTGTCCTCAATGAAAGTAAACAAAACAAGATAAAATGAAGGAGGCGCTCCCTGAAACTGCATCACTTGGAGCTAGAGGTGGTGGGAAATTTGAGCTCCAAATCCTCATCATTATCGTCCTCTGATTCATGTGATCCACAAAATGAACTCAGCTTGTGCATCATTTTGGACAAGAATTTGCTTTTCTTTTTCTCATGCTCTTTGAACTTTCTCTGCCGCTTCTCAATCTTCCCTTGTCGGTGGCTCATATTTTCCAACTTGTTGTTCATGGCCTCCATCTTACCAGTTATTGCTTTTTGCTCTTTGATCACGCCATCCAGGGATAGTGGGGTAGCAGTGCCAGTAGATGTGCTAGCCCCAGGTGGGCCAGTAGGAAAGCCAGCTATGAGCTGCCTAATGTGTGCATCTACTCCGTGTATCTGACTGGATAAGTGACGCATAGTGTGAGGGCCGGACTGGAGTGGTCCCATGAGGTCAAATGACTCTGGTGCAGGTGCAAAGGATCCAACGGGATCAGTGGTGGCCTTAGAGAACTGCCCAAATAAAGAGGATGCCACATCAATTCTCCTCTTTTTCTGCTTGTCACTGGGTCCCCTTTTCAGTAAAGGATGGATCATCGACTTTCCCAGACCTTTCTCAACATCATCTGGGCGTTTTAACACCCCAGCATCATAGCATAGTCGAGTGATCAAGGATGGTAATAATAGGCTCTTGGACCTCCCATGAGTGGCTTCCTCGATTTCTCTAACAATGTGCTCCCCCACGTTCACAAGTAGCCCATCCATGATAGCAACAATTATCAGTGCCCTCTCTGGTGTCACATCAGTGTCATTTGTAGTAGGCAAGACTCTTGTACAGATAATAGAGAGCTATGTCTTTGCCTCTGCCGTGAAATCATAAGAATCAACTCCCTTGTGCACTGTCATCCACTTTGGGGTCACCCCATCATGTAATTTGTCCACTAACCACTAGTTTCCTCCTGCTTTAGCTCTGTCTCTGTAGACCTCATTATCGGCATTGGGAAGGCCATAAATTCTGTCGATTACCTCAGGGATGAAATGGACTTGCACACCCCGCACAGTAGTAACTAAGGTACCTTGGAAGTCGGTCCTCGAGGTGTTTGCATAAAATTCCAAAACTACTGTATGATTGGCATCATTTGGTTGCTCGGCAAAACAAATCCACCTGCTTTCTACCAATCTTGTGTAGAAGCCTTTTAGCTTCAACCTTTTCTATATTTATGCCTCTTTCCCGGATGATGGTCTTTGACAAGAGTTCATCATATTTCCGCTCACATGCTGCAGATAGAAACCGGTCATGATCAAAGGGTTCCTTTTGTTCAGCTTCAAGGACATGTTCTTGCTCAATTTCATTGTGTACCAGATCCATTTTATGCCCAAAGTACCTACAAAATAGACCAACAATGTTAAAAGCTCATATAGACACTTAAAACAATGTATTAGGAAGTATTTAGGCCGAAGAAATTGGCGAAAAAGGTCCCAGGCAGAGCTATGCAAAGTTACTATTTTTCGCCAATTTAAGGACTGCCAGTGATTGCTCTTCACGTTCGCGAGAGAACAATCGCGTTCGCGAAGAGTAAATTTTTTTTGCCCAGATTTAGGCCTTCGCGTTCGCGACCGTACCATCGCGTTCGCGAAGGTCAAAAAAAAATTTGCCCAGAATTTGGCCTTCGCGTTCACGAGCAGACCATCGCGTTCGCGAAGGTAATCTTCTTTGCCCAGGCCTATTTTTCGTTCAGGCATTTCGTCAAATAGTGTGTGTGCCCTCTTTTCCTTCTCGTTTTTCAATCAACTTCAGCATACATCTTGCCCAAAATTTTACACTAAAAATCACACACACACACTCAACCAACCTCACCCAGCAAGCACAACCAATTTCACACATGAATTTGACATTTAATACTCAAAATCTGAACCCTAAGGACCAAACAACCATGGTTGTTCTTCTATTGTTTTACACCAAGAAAGAGAAGAAAGAGTTAAGAGACAAGAAAGGAAATTACATACCTTGTAAATGAGCTTGAATATTATGGACTTGAAGATTATGGAGAATTGATTTTTTTTTTGAAGGTTAAGGAAGAGTGAGAGTTGTTCTTGATCCAAAAAAGGGGTAAAATTCTTCGTTTCTAGTGTTTTAACAATTTTAAAACTTACCTGACCCTACGCGTTTGCGAGGGTTTGGTCGCCTACGCGAAGAGTAACTCTGGCCAATAGTCGCGAACGCGAGTGGAACCACGCGAACGCGAAGATTTAGAAAAGGCCACTAGCCGCGAACGCGAGGTTCTATCGCGAACGCGAAGACCTGTTTCTACAATTTCCCAGCAGCTACTGGTTTGGACTGCCCGGACCATGCCACCTGCTCAAAACAACTCCAAAAAATATGAAACTTGGCAGATTAGTCAAAAACAATATACTAAGCTATTCTAAAAAAGAAAATTTCAAAAACGACTAAAATTTTTGAAAACGATGGGTTGCCTCCCACCAAGCGCCGTATTTAACGTCGTGGCACGACGCGGATCAACTTTATCATTTTTTTTGCCACTTGGACGATATGAATTGGGAACCTAACTTGGAATCAAGCTTTGACCATGAGCAACGGGAGGTGGTGGTAAGTAAATTATCAAGACAAACTTTAATTTCTTCATTTTGCGTTTCTTGGCTTTCATGTGAGGAATGTCATTTTGCCTTTTTGAATATGCAAATTGCAAAATGTATGGCTCTTGTTTTTCTTCTTTGCACTTCCATATGGATTCGCACGGCTCAATTCCCATATCACCATGAAATTCCAAGGTTGAAAAATGCTTGGAATGCAACTACAAGCCTTCAAATTGCAAATCTTCCCGGATTTTGACATTATCTTTTTCCCCCGAACTTGAGTCGACTTCAACCATATTTTCACTTACACCGGTTGACTCTAATTCCATATTTTTCTTGGCATCATTAACACTCATGGAGTCGGTTGGCGGAAGTTCAATACTTGATTCCTCAAAATAAAGCTCACTTTCTTCCTCGATATCGGACTCTTCTTGATCTCTTTCCATACTCTCAAGTTGGTGGGCATAGTGAGCCTCAACCAGTATTTTTATTTGATTTTCCAAGGTGCGGAAATTATCATCATTTTGAGTTAGTACTTGTTTTACGTCCTCGAGTGCCAAGCTTTGCTTCTCCTCATTTTCAAGAATGGCCTCCAACATGAGCATCATCCTTTTATTTTGAGCATTTGAGAGTTCTTCTTGGTTTTGATCAAGTGCCAAGGAAGGATTTTTGGCTTCCACATCTAAGGAAGGTTCTTGGCTATCATCCACTTCAGAGGCTTTTTGGACCTCTAAAGCTTCAAGTATCTCTCCCATTTGTAAGTTTAACCTTTCAAGCACCAAATTATTTTGGAAACTATTTTTTAAAATCTCCTCCAAGGCATTTTGCTCTTTGTTTCCTCCTTCAAGTAGGCATTCTAACATGAGATTAAACTCTCCATTTTGACCATGCTCCATTTCTTCCACTTTCATATCCCTATAATTTTCATCACAAAAGTAGAATCATCATAGCGGGGGCTTGGGGAAGGGAAGGACAAATAAGCACAATCATCCTAATGATCATTTTGACGACCACACTTTTCACAAATATTCCACTCGTGGGTTTGAGATTATGCGCACAATCCACCCCCGGGAGAATTTAAACAATTTTTCCACGAGTGTGGTTCTCCACAATAAGGACAAAGGTTATCAAAGTATGAACAACTACCATCCGACCAATTTTTGTTATATGATGCCATTTTTTTTCAAAACTAAGAAAATAAACAAGAAACAAACAAGAAAAAAAATAGACCAAGGTAAGAATGATAATTACACAAATATTCACAAGTTTGGACCAAATCACTTACGCTTATTTCTCAAATAACCTAAATTATGCCAAATTATTCCCCGACAACGGCGCCAATTTTGATGACGTCCAAATCCACTACTAAAAAGTAAATGGACACGGTCACATGCAATATAATTTACAAAACTATGAGTCGGGGTCGAATCCCATAGAGAACAATGTATAGGTGATTAGGAATTTAAGAGAATTATCACTTATTATGCAATGCCAAACACTTAGAATGGTGGTTGAGAAAATATTATAGCTAAATGCGAAAACTTAAACTAACCTAGAAAGCAAGTAAAATGATCAATGGCTACAAGCATGGGTGCATCGGGATTTACACTCAAGTAACGATCCAATATATTTCACAATTTTATAAATATGAACGAGTTTAATATTTATTAGCCTCGGATAATTATTCTATATTAGCTTCTCTCGAAGACTAACAAGACTTCCTAATTGAATTATTCCTAAAACAATTAAGAGATTAAGCACACCCGAATATGGCTACAAGTAGTTCATTCCTATCCCTAGGTAGAATCTATAAAGTGGGGGTTAACGCCTCAAGTTTTTATTAATTAATCTTTCCCAACCCCAAATTATTTTTTCCAAAATTAATCCGAAGTGAATGGGTGAGTCCTAGGGTTGGCTAATCCCTTTGGAAACATTTAAGAACAAGAATAATTAAAGAAACAACAACTCGCTTCATAATAAATAAAAATCGTTCAATACATAAGTACAACAAGGTATTTAATCTACACTTTAAATATGAATATTTCCATAAACAAGATTCAAGTAATGGAAATAAATATTACACACTTAGATATATAATACAAAGCAAGAAAATGAAGAAATGAGCAATAAGGAGTAAGAAATTCTCAACCAAAAGCTTCAAATCTTCAAGACCCAAGTTTGTGTGCAAGAACCCTAGCTTCCAAAACTTGTTGTCTCTAGTATATGGACTGAAAATAAGCCAAAGATGTTCCAAGATAAGATTAGATTTTCCTACAAATGAGTTAGGTCGTGTATTAAATAGTTTGGGGTCAAAATTGTGAAATTTCAAAACTGCCCAGTTTTTCCACCCAGTTTCTTCTTCGCGTTCGCGAACAATACTTCGCGTTTGCGAATGTTTGATTTCTGCTTCTTTCGCGTTTGCGAAGGTTTGTCTCCTGCTTCATCGCGTTCGCGAAGGTTGGCTTCCTCCTTCTTCGTGTTCGCGTAGAGCATCTCGCGTTCACGAATGCTTGTTGTCCTGATGCTTCGCGTTCGCATCTAACCCTTCGCGTTCGCGAAGGGTAATTCACTGGGCAGATTTCCTTTGTCCATTTTAGCTTCTTTTTGACTCGTTTTCACTTGGTTTCTTCACCATCACTTCTAAATCACTTGATACCTGAAATATGCCAATAAACCTCAATAAATGCCTTAGTTTCTCAACAAAATCATACAAAAGCCTAAGTATCAAGAAGAGATAAGTGGGTAAAATACCAACTTATCAAGGCTGCACGCCTCAGCGGGTATGGTACATCGCTGAGTGTTTGAGTGTGCTGAGTATAGTGAGAGAAAATGCGAGACAGTGAGATTGAGTACTCTGAGAGTGTGAGTACATGAGCTCATCATCGAGATGCATTGTATTTGACATGCGTACTTGAGATATATGCATAGAGGTGCATTTCCTTCTGCCACACAGTTTTGGGGACATTTATGATTTTACATGTATCTTGACATGTAGGCATAGAGAAGTACTTTCCTCATGTTATCTGAAAATGAAACATCTTACTATTTGTTGAAAGGTGTTTTGGGAAAGATCACAGTTTTCAAACTTACTCGTATATTGGCATTTCGGTAAAAGGTTTGGATTTTCACTAAGATACTTGAAAAGAAATGCCTAATTTTCTGGATCTGTGAACGAACTGAGCCTTTTATTTCTGAGATACTCGTTTGTTACTTGTACTATTCTGTTATAAACTGTTGTGAAATATTGGTGTTGGACCCGACCCCCTTTTTGTTAGCTCGACACTACTTTCAACCTAAGGTTAGGTTTGTTACTTATTGAGTACATGGAGCCAGTTGTACTCATACTATACTTCTGCACCTTGCGTGCAGATGTTGGTTGCTGATGTTGCTGTGTTCGATGGGAGCTGGATTGAAGATGTACATGCATTTCGGTTGTAGCTGCTTCTTGTTCGTGGTAGCCTTAGATCTATAAATCTTTGTTTATGTGCTTTTCAAACAGACTATGTATTTATTTCATTTCGGCTTTGTAAACTCTATTCTTAGAAGCTCATGATTTGTACTACCAGTTTTGGGGAATGTATTAGATTCAAATATTTCTTTACTTAATTGCTTTATTAATTATAATTAGAATTGGTTAGTGGTTAATTGGCTTACCTAGCTGGTTGGGTTAGGTGCCATCACGACTAGTCGGATTTTGGGCCGTGACACGTACATGGTTTTCAATCACACAATTTTCACATATGATTCAATGTCTAAGGGAAAATTTCCCCACATAAGGTTAGGCAAGATACTTACCTTTTTGAAGTTAGGCCGATATTCCAAAATAGTCTTCTTTCTTGAATTACCTCCGGACAGCTCAAGTATATCCAAATTAATTGTATAACTTCATTAAAATTCATCGAAAATAATTCCAGACAATAAAACGTCGACTTAAAATTTTATTCTAAAAAGTCAATACGGGGCCTGCCTCTCGGAACCCGACAGAATTTTCACGAAATACGAACACTCATTCCGATACGAGTTCAACCATACTAATTTTATTAAATTCCGATAACGAATCGACCTCCAAATCCTCAATTTAAGGTATAGAAAATTTCTACTATTTGCAACCCAAATCACTAATTTCATGATAAAAACAGCAATAGATTCATGCATTTTAACCAAAATCGAGTTAGGAATTCTTACCCCAATGTTTTCCTTGAAAAACTCTCAAAATATCGCCTCACCCGAGCTTTGTTCACCCAAAAATGGAAGAATGAGATGAAGTCTCATTTTTTTTACTTTATTCTGCTGCCCAGGAGTTTGTTCTTCGCGTTTACGATAAACAAATTCTTCAACAGCCATTTCCAAACTCTTCATAGATTGCCTCTAGTATAATTGTCATAACGTTTTGTACAAAATTCCAAATTACATATGGTTTGACTTTTTGAAAACTAGACATAAAGTGCTACAACTTTCATGCTCATCTCCCAATTCTCTATAAATTTGGAGATATAAGCTTCCAAAGTCAGACCTGTACAGCAAAAATTTCTTTTTCGCGATTTCCAAACTCTTCCCAGATAACTTGTAGTGTATCTACCATAATATTTTTGTACACAACTCCAAATGCGAAACGGTTTGATTTTCTGAAAGAAAGACACAAAGGGCTACAACTTTCATTTTTGGATCATCTCCAAATTCTTTATAGATTGCAAGATATAAGCTTCCAAAGTCGGGTGACGGACAACAGGAATTCCTTCTTCGCGAACGCGAGCGTCTCTTCGCGAACGCGAAGAACAATATCCAGAAGCCAAATCCTTCTTCATGAACGCGTGTGGCTCCTTGTGAACGCGAAAAACAAAACCAGATATCAGAAAACCAACATCCAAAGTGGCCCAAAATGATCCGATTACACCCGAAACACATATGAGCCCCCCGGGACCCCAATCAAATAAACCAACAAGTCCTAAAATACGATACGAACTTATTCGAGGCCTCAAATCACACCAAACAACACCGAAACTACGAATCGCACCTCGAATCAAATTTATGAGTTTATGAAATTTCCAAATTCTATAACTTGTGCCGAAACATATCAAATCAATCCAGAATGACCCCAATTCTGCACACGAGTCATAAATGACATAATGGACCTGTTCCAATTTCCGGAATCAAATTTCGACCCCGATATCATTAAAGTCAACTCCATGTCAAACTTTCTAAAAAATTTCCATTTTCCAACTTTTGTCAAAAATGCGTCGAATTGTCCTATGGACTTCCAAATCCAAATTCGGACATGCGCCTAAGTTTGAAATCACCATACGAAGATATTAACTCCATCAAAATCCCATTCCAGAGTCATTTGCTCAAAAGTCAAACTCTGGTCAACTCTTTTCATTTAAGTTTCAAAAATAAGAATTGGTCTTTCAATTAAATTTCGAATCTTCTGAAAATTAAACTCGACCACACACGCGGGTCATAATATATATTACGAAGTTGCTCAGGACCTTAAATTATTGAACAGAATATTAATTCTCAAAATGACTAGTCTGGTCATTACACATGCATTACTTGCAAATATCGTATCAAGAGGTATGATGTTGTTAGCAATAATAGCAAGTGGTGTACCAACAACAATTTTATTGTGAGGCTACTTACTTTATATTTGATATACCTCTTCAAAAAAATTAAATAATCATCACAAATATATTAAAGCAAAGCAATAATGCTAAATTTATAAGGAAAGCAAACTTGATAAAATGGGATGAAGCACTTATGGCTAAGTGTCAAACGATTGAAATAATTGCCCGGAGTTCTAGAGATATATTGGTTATTAATGAACTGTTTGGTAAAAAAATAATGGTTTGGGAGGTGATTTCGGTCAAGTACTACCCGTAGTTCCAAAATCGACAAAACCAGAGATTGTAAAAGCTAGCTTGCAAAAGTTATACTTCTGGCCTCAAATGAAAAAGATTCAACTCACAAGAAATATAAAGTAAGAACATATCCAGTATTTAGTGTCTTCTTGCTTCGTGTCGGAAAAGAAGAACAACATCCAATAAAAGATGATTTGGTTCTACCAGAACACTTGATTATCAACCCCAATAATAATAGTAGTGCATTTAATAAGAGAAATCTTCTATCACTAGATTAAAATGCAATTCGTGCAAATCGCATGACAGAATTAAAAAGCTATCTTAGCTAGCATAAATGAATATGATGATCAACTAAATAAAAGGTTGATTGTAAAATTTTATAGTAAAAATAAAATATTTTTCAGTTTTTGACTTGGCAAAAAATAATACTAATAATTACTACCAAGAAGAATACTTAAATACTTTAATATCAAATGACCTTCTACTCAAATGGCCTTCTACCATACATGTTTGTTGTCAAGTTTATTATTTTTTATGTATGTTAGTGTCATCGTATATATAATAGACTAAATTAAAATTGATCTTGCATTGTAGTATGCTACAAAAAAACTTATATACGCCGAATAGCTTATGTAATATCACACATATGATATATAGAAGTTTTGACAATAACGCCATACATGTAAAAATTATGATACTGGTCAATGTGCTTCTAAGTATATTCTTATCCCTGAATTCAACTTTGGTCTTTCGAAACTAAGGATTATCCTTTTGAATTTATGTGAAAATAATTTTTAGTATGTTTATATTTTGCAAATATAATAAATAAAGTACAAGGAAAAATATTCTAAATATTGGACTATATTTATTGTAATATATTTTCTTGCACGAACAACAATATGTTACACTTTCAAGATGGATATCAAGATCGACAACAAGAGTTCTGGTTAAGGCAGAGTAACCAAATCATTAGGAGAAAATATACCACAAAAATATATCGTCCATAAAGAAGTGTTCGGTAAACAACCATCACATTAAATACTTTAAAACTATACTCCCTCTAGTCCACCTTAAGGTTAATATAGTTAATTATATTGTTAATTAATACTAAAAGGTGAATTTCTTAATATGTGTGAAAACAACAAAAAAATTACTTAAAGTGGACTAGAGGAAGTAATACATAATTATCTAACTAACATGAAAAACTGATCATTTGTGTAAGTTTTGATGATGTCCTTTTATTTAAATAAATGTATTATGCTAATGTAATAATATTTTCGGCATTAAGATGATTGTTGTATTATTATACATAAAATATTTCTCATTAATTAAGTTTTATTGTTCCTTCATATAATTAAATGTTTAAACTATCACGCACCATTATTAACGTACAACGCACGTTCATAGATACTAGTTATTATAAAAGCGTGAATACAATATCGGTTTACAAAAATAACCTTATAATATTAAGCATAATAACTCATAATAAAAGGATATAACCGGAATTCTAGATATTAACCTTATAATCCTATTAGTTTTAGGACATAATACTACACGTTAGGAATCCTACAAGATTACCTTTAGAAATTCTATTAGTATAATTACTTTCGGGATGTCAAATTCATATAAAATTGAGCAAGTAAATATCTTTAGTCATGTAATCCTATTACTTTTTGTCACGACCCAAAATCTATTAAAGGTCGTGATGGCGCCGGACACCACTGTCAGGCAACCCAACCATAAATCTTCAATGTGGTTCTCGTTTTAATATTTTGAAACCATATTTTTCCTTCCATTAAACAGTAGAAGATAAAATTTACAGAGTAAATGATAATATTTTTAACAAATTGCAATACAAAACAACTCGAAGTCACCCCAGAACCCGGTATCACAAGTGCATGAGCATCAACTAGGAATGTAAAATAAAATACAGCATCTGTCCGGAATACAAATTTCGACAGGAGAAATATAAATCTTTGAAGGAGACTCTGCCGGCCGCGGGTCATAATGTGGAATGCAGCTCACGTAAGTTCCCGTATGTAAACACGCCTCTGCTCTCACAAGGCCACTAGTCACATATGTACCTGCACAAAAATATGCAATAAGTGTAGCATGAGTACGTAAGCAACGTATACCCAGTAAGTATCTAGCCTAACCCTAGAGAAGTAGTGATGAGGGGTCGACATCGACAGTCACTAGTGGTCCAACAACATAAGGTACAGTAAAAGAGTTAGCAAAAATGAGGCAGAGTAAGTAAGTGAAATAAACAAATATAGATCACGTGGTACAAATCCCCTCTCTTTACGAGGAACTCAAGCTCTTCATTAGAAATTCCCTCCTTAACCGGAGCATATATATAGGTATAGTGAAACTCATCAAGTGGCTACCATAATTCAAATCCGGAATTTACAGATACGCTGGCTTCTTGCCAAGTTTTATGCACGATTCCATGGGAATGTGATATAGGAAATGCCGAGGCGTATGACCCGATCTAACATAATAATAAAACTATACACTGCCGAGGGTCGAACGGCCCGAACCATATGATAAATCAATTAACCTGCCGAGGCGAATGACCCGTTCCCATGAGAGTGTAGTTCATAAATCCTGCCGAGGCGAACGACCCAATCCCATAAGAAGTGAAATACAAATTCCTGCTGAGGCGAACGACCTGATCCCATAAGAAGTGAAATACAAATTCCTACCGAGGCAAACGGCCCGATCCCATAAGAATAAGAAGTTTTAACGATTCCTTGACTCAACTCACAAATAAACGTGTGAGTTGTAATTCATTTAAAGAAAACCTTTCGATGAAACATATATGTATATATATACTGGAGCCATGCCATAAGAGGAGGAATATTATCTGATAGCTAATCATGAACCCATGAAGTATCTACTATAGCGAGTCTAGTCTCAAATAGAACATAAAGCAGGGGAATTAATAAGCGAGAGACTACTCAAATAGTACAGCTATAGTATGATGTGGAACTAAGTCTACCTGGACAATAACATGAATGTAGCTACGTACGGGCTCTCGTCACCTCGTGTGTACGTAGTCCCCACAACAAGTAGCACACATCAAACATATCACCTAGGGGTAATTTCCCCCTCACAGAGTTAGACAGGAGACTTACCTCGCTCCAAAATTCCATAACCGGTTCCAAAGCCTCTCTAACACCTCAAACTGATGCCCGTCGCTCCAAACAAGTCAATTAAGATGCAACCCAATCAAAATGTATTATAATACTCATAATTAATCAACTTATAATAATTTCCAACTCCGCTTGAAAAATCGATAAAGCAACCCTCGGGCCCACGTGCCCGGATTCCGAATTTGTTTTTGAAGATAAATACTACCCATAGCATTACGAACTCCAATATATAATTTATTCTCAATTTCATGCCCAAATTCGTGATCAAATTTCTAGGTTTTTCAAATTCCAAATTTCTACAAATTTTTCATGTCTAAATCAGTATATAATCCAAGTATTTAACTTGCAATAGGTGGGAATCACTTACCTTGACATAGATAACGAAAATCTCCCTCCCAAGAGCTCCAAAAATTGCCCAACCAAATGAAAAATGGAGGAAAAATGGCCAAATCCCGTCTTTAAAACACTCTGCCCAGCCAGGCCCTTCTTCGCGTTTGCGATTTAAGCCTTGCGTTCATGAAGGCTGCACACACCACTGTTTCGCGTTCGCGGCTGGAGCTCCGCGTTCGCTAAGGCCAAACTACTCCAGGCCCTACTCTATTTTTTTCTTCTTCGCGTTCGCAACCCCTGTGTCGCGTAAGCTCCCTTAGGCAACCCTTCGTGTTCGCGACCTCCGCCTCGCGTCTGCGAAAGACAAATCCCAGCTGCCTCAAATTCCTCTTCGCGAACGCGGGACACCCTTCGCGTTCGTGATGAAGGAAACCAAATACCAGCAACAACAGTCCAAAAACAGCCCGAAATGATTCGAAACCATCCCGAAACACACCCGAGGCCCCCGAGGCCCCGTCCAATGACACAAACCAGTCCTACAACATAACACGGACCTGCTCGATGCCTCAAATCACATAAAACAATATCGAAATCATGAATCATTCTCAAATTCAAACTTAGTGAACTTTGAAACTTCAACTTCTACAATCGATGCCAAAACCTATCAAATCACGTCCGATTGACCTCAAATTTTGTGCATAAGTCATAATTGACATTACGGACCTATTACAACTTCCGGAATCGGAATTCGACCCCGATATCAAAAAGTCCACTTCCGGTCAAACTTCTCAAAAACCTTCAAAGTTCCAACTTTCACCAAATGACCCCGAAATGACCTACGGACCTCCAAATCCACATCCGGATGCGCTCCCAATACCATAATCACCATACGGAGCTATTCCCAGACTCAGAAATTCCAAACGGACATCGATAGCATTGAAATACAGTCCAACCCAAATTTATGAAATCCATCCAAAATGCCAACTTCCACAATAGGCGCCGAAACGTTCTCGAGTCATCCAAAACCCGATCCGGACATACGTCCAAGTCCAAAATCATCATACGAACCTATTGGAACCTTCAAATCCTGATTTCGAGGTCGTTTACTCAAAAATCACCCTTTAGTCAATTCCTCCAACCTAAAGCTTCCAAAATTAGAATTTTTCTTTCCAAATCAACTCTGAACTTCCCGAAATTAAATTCCGACAATGCGTACAAGTCATACTACCTGACGTGAAGTTGCTCATGGTCTCAAACCGTTGAATGTCGCGCTAGAGCTCAAAACAACCGGTCGGGTCGTTACACTTTTATGATATACTTCTTAAATTTTCTTATTACTAATTTAATTTGAAAACGTATTATAATGTCATATTACTAATTTAATTTGAGAATGTATTATATTGTACAAATTTATTTAGAAAAAGGAGAGCCTATATTATTATAAAAGTATAAATGCAATATTAATACACTAAAATAGCACTAAAATATTAAGCGGAAGAACTCATATGGAAATGACATAATTTTAATATACTATTTTTGTACTACAATACCTTTTATGCTAATTTTTGATTTTTAAAATTTTAAAATTAATAAAAATTTATCTATTAAACTCTTATTAAAAATATGTAGGAAGGTTTAATAAAACTAACTTCTTAAGAATCCTCCGTATTGGCAATACATTACCACTCTATAATGTCCAATACCAAGAAAAAATAAAAGTAATATTAAATAGTCTGCATAAAGAGTTGAAATGGAGAAAAAGATACCCCACGTTAATATATTTTTATTTTATATTTAAACTATTTTCCACTCAAATAATATTTTTTATTAATTTTTCGTGTAATATTAAAAAATACCCAATTATTAAAAAACAACTAAGAAAATATTTAAGAATATAAATGTGTGAGAAAGAGAAAAAAATATTTGGTAAGAGTCAATACCACTAATGATTCTACAAACATAACGACTTAAAAGTGAAATATCATATCAATTTTTTACTCTTTGAAAATAAAATTTATGGTGGATAAATTATAATTAAGATTAAATATTCAAAAAAAGAGATGAACTAATATTAAGATCTGAAACAACATAAAATAAATTACTTTTATGTTAAAACCAAATAATTGAATCTTTTAATTAATTATTTAGCAAGTGAATCCAATTTAGTTATTTTTTAAAATCATCATACGAGTAAAATTCTTATTCAAGTTAAAAACAATCTTAGGGTACATAAATTTATTTCATAAAAAGAGCGTTAGAACACAAAGTAAAAAGGATAGTATATTATTAAGAACCAAAATGTTATACAAGTGTCTGAGAAAGCATAATCAAAACTAAATCCTAATCAAGAATAAGTTTTCATGACTATATTATAAAGAGTCGAGTCTGGTATAACGGGATTATTCTCTGTAGATGCATCTGGCGGAATCGAAATAGTATTTCTATGTCATGCATTACTTGCAAATATCATATTAAAATGCATGACACTATTAGCAATAATAGCAAGTGGTGTACCAATAACAATTTTATTGTGGGGCCACGCACTTTAGATTTGACATACCTCTTCAAACAATTTAAATAACCATTAAGGAAAAAAAAATTGATAATATGGGATGAAGCGTTTATAGCTAAGTGTCAAACGATCGAATTAATTGTCTGGAGTTCTAGAGACATATTGGATATTAATGAACCGTTTGGTGGAAAATTAAAGGTTTGGGAGGTGATTTCTGTCAAGTACTACCATTTCGATGGTTTGGGAGGCATTACATCGCCGACTATGTAAAGCCTCGAATGGAACCATCTCGATGCTAGACTGATAACTTTTGTTGTAAGCAAACTCGGCCAAAGGCAAGAACCGATCCCACTACCCTCTGAAGTCAATCACACATACTCGGAGCATATCCTCCAAGATCTAAATTGTCCGCTCCGATTGCCCGTCGGTCTATGGATGAAAGGTGGTGCTGAGCTCTATACGGGTCCCCAACTCATTCTGTATTGCTCTCAGAAAATGCGAAGTAATCTAAGGGCCTCTATCTAATATGATAGAGACAGGCACACCATGCAACCGAACAATCTCCTGAATATAAATCCGGGTCAACCTCTCTGAAGAATACGTGGTCACAACCGGAATGAAATGTGCCGACTTGGTCAACCTGTCGACAATGACCCAAACAACATCAAACTTCCGCAAGGTCCGCGGTAACCCAACTACGAAGTCTATAGTAATGCGCTCATATTTCCACTCAGATATAGTCATCTGCTGAAGTAGGACACCTGGCCTCTTGATCTGCTGGCAATTTAGACATCTCGCAACATACTCAACTATGTCCTTCTTCATCTGACGCCACCAATAATGCTACCTCAGGTCGCGATAAATCTTCGTAGCACCTGGATAAATAGAATACCGAGAACTGTATGCCTCCTCTAGAATCTTCTCCTTCAAGACATCAACATTAGGAACACATAGGCGATCATCAAAACCCGCTCCGGACATACACTCAAGTCCAAAATCATCATATAAACCTGTTGGAACCTTCAAATCCTGATTCCGATGTTATTTACTCAAAAATCAACCTTGAGATACCGAGAACTGTATGCCTCCTCTAGAATCTTCTCCTTCAAGACATCAACATTAGGAACACATAGGCGATCATCAAAACCCGCTCCGGACATACACTCAAGTCCAAAATCATCATATAAACCTGTTGGAACCTTCAAATCCTGATTCCGATGTTATTTACTCAAAAATCAACCTTGAGCCAACTCCTCCAACTTAAAGCTTCTGAAATTAGAATTTTCTCTCCAAATCAACTCCGAACTTCCTGAATTTCAATTCCGACCACACGTACAAGTCATAATACCCTAAGTGAAGCTACTCAAGGCCTCAAACCGCCGAATGATGTGCTTGAGCTCAAAACGATCGGTCGGGTCGTTACAACACCCTCGTCCTCTACCACGAACTGGAGCCCTCTCTCGACCTCTAGCAACAAGGGGAGCAACTCCTCTATGGTCTGGTACATCCGCTGCGCACGTTCTCACCATCTGTGAGAGAATGAGTGAAAATTACTTAGTACTACATCAACTGCACGATAGGAGATGAAGAAAGACTAGTTTCCTAACACTCTATAGCCTCTCGAAGATAAGTACAAACGTCTCCGTACCAATCTGCAAGACTCTATTAGGCCCGCTCATAACTTGTAAGACCTAAGTGAACCTAATGCTCTAATACCATGTTGTCACGGCCCAATTTCTCCTATAGGCAATGATGGCGCCTAACGTCGCCACTAGGCAAGCCTACGATGAATTTACTACGTGATTTCTTCTTTTAAACAATTTCCAAGTATTTAAATCCTATTTCTTTTAGAAATTTGAGAAATAGAGAGTCAAATAATTAAAATGAAAGCATCTGAATGCAAGAATAAATATGTAAATACCCCAAAACCATAAAGGCTCTAAGCGTTGCAGAACGACTCAGGATGCAGCTCACCACTAGGCCTCCGGGTAACGAGGGTGTGCGTCGGTATGTCCACTAGATGCACCTGCCTCAGATTCTGCACGGTTAGCGCAGAAGTGTAGCATGAGTACATAAACAACATGTACCCGGTAAGTATCAAGTCTAACCTCGAAGAAGTAGTGGCGGGGAGTCGACATCGACACTTACTATGGGCTATAAATAAAATGCGGAAATCATAAATAAGCATGGATTATGTAAGCAATTAATACAACATATTAACAAGTAGTGAATAATAATTTCCTTCACTAACAATAAATTTCGAATCAATTCATTTCTTTTAAATAATTATAACCGCTCAAGTCATAAATTAAATCAAGTAAGAGTTAGGCTCCGAGTATTGTCATGCACGATTTATGCTGAGGTAGTACGGCCCGATCCATAAATATACTGTGTACTGCCGACGGTCGAACGGCACGAACCATAGATGGATCTAAACCCATGGTTTTACAAATTTTACATGTTAAATCTACCCCTAATCTATGTATTAAACTCATATTGCATAGAAATTACTTACCTCAATTAGCTAGGTGGAAATCCCCCCCTCTTTGAAGCTCCAAAATCTCCCAAGTGTGAAATAAATGAACTCAAAATAGCCTAAGTCCCATTTTAAAAGAATCACTCTGTCTCCAGAGATTCCGCACCGGCAGTCACTGGGCCGCATCTGCGGCATCGCCTCTGCGGACCAAGGTCCGCTTCTGCGAAAGTGCCTAAGGCTGGCTGGTTCGCTTCTGCGGATGGGATTCCACTTCTGCAGTCCCGCTCCTGCACTTGTTTCCCCGCTTCTGCGGACCACAGGCCAATGCCCAAAGCCGCTTCTGCGATCGTCTTCTTTGCACTTGCGTCTCCGCAGGTGCGATCCCTTTGCCACTTCTGCAATCACTGGGCAGCCTGTGCTGCGCCGCTTCTGTGAGCTCACACCTATAGCTAGCCCTCTGCAGGTGCGATTACACCAGAAACCTGGTGCTTCAGATGTCCTTCCAAGTCCAAATGAGTTTCGCGCCTCGTCCGATTAACACCTGAGGCCCCCGAGGCCCTACCCAAACATACCAACAAGTTTGAAATCATAAAACGAACTCGCTCGAACCCTCGGAATGCATAAAACAACATCAAAACTAAGAATCACACCCCAAACCAAATTGAATCAACTTATGAACTTTAAGTTCTTCCAACTTACTCCAAATGCGCCGAAACATACTTAAACTACTCGGAATGACACCAAATTTTGCGTGCAAGTCTCAAATCACCATACAGAACTATTCCCAGGCTTGAAATCCTAAACGGACCTCGATAACAGCAAAACCCACTCCAAACCAAAGTTAAAGAACTTTAAAACCTTCAAGGTGCCAACTATCAATATTAAGCACCGAAACGCTCCCGATTCGTCCAAACCCCGATCCGAACGTATGTCCAAATCTAAACTCATCATACAAATCTATTGGAACCATCAAATACCGGTTCCAAGGTTGTTTACTCAAAATATTGACCAAAGTCAAACTTTGCCTCTTAAAAGTCAACTAAGGAATTAAGTATTCCGATTTCAACCCGAACCCTTCCAAATCCCGGACTAACCATCCCCGAAAGTTATAAAATAGTAAAAGCACATATGAGGAGTCTTATTTAGGGGAACGAGAATCTAGAAAGCGAAACGACCGGTCGAGTTGTTACATTCTCCACCTCTTAAATAAATGTTCATCCTCGAACGGGTCTAGGATCATACCTGAAGTGCCGAATAGGTGTGGATATTTGCGCTGCATGTCCTCCTCGGCCTCCCAAGTCGCCTTCTCGACTTGGTGGCCCCTCCACTGAACTTTTACCATAGAAATCTTCTTGGACCTCAACTGGCGAACCTGCCTATCAACAATGGCATGATACCTCCGGAGGATAGATACGTGGAAAACCAGATGAACTCCCGATGGACTGAGAGACTTGCCCAACTCGTCTCAATACCTCAAATGGACCTATAAACCTTGGGCTCAACTTGACCTTCTTTCCGAACCTCATGATCCCCTTCATCAGCGAGACCTTCAATAGAACTTTCTCGCTCACCATAAAAGATAAATCACGTGCCTTCTTATCCGTGTAACTCTTATGTCTGGACTGTGCTGTGCGAAGTCACTCCTGAATCAAATTTACCTTTTCCAAGGCATCATTCACCAAATCAGTACCATACAACTTAGCCTCACCGGGCTCAAACCATCCGATGGGAGAACGACATCGCTGACCATATAAAGCCTTGAATGAAACCATCTCGATGCTGGACTGATAACTGTTGTTGTAAGAAAACTCGGCCAAAGTCAAGAACCGATCCCACTACTCTTAGAAGTCAATCACACATACTCGGAGCATATCCTCCAAGATCTGAACTGTCCGCTCCGACTGCCCATCGGTCTGCAGATGAAAGGCTGTGCTGAGCTCTACACGGGTCCCCAACTCACTTTGTACTGCTCTCCAAAAATGCGAAGTAAACTGAGGGCCTATATCTCATATAATGGAGACAGACACACCATACAACCGAGCAATCTCCTGAATATAAATCTGGGCCAACCTCTTTGAAGAACAAGTGGTCACAACCAGAATGAAGTGTGCCGACTTGGTCAACCTGTCGACAATGACCCAAACAACATCAAACTTCCGCAAGGTCCACGACAACCCAACTACGAAGTCCATAGTAATGCGCTCCCATTTCCACTTAGGTATAGTCATCTGCTGAAGTAGGACACCTGGCGTCTGATGCTCATACTTGACCTACTGGCAATTAAGACACCTTGCAACATACTTAACTATGTCCTTCTTCATCCGACGCCACCAATAATGCTGCCCCAGGTTGCTATACATATTCGTAACACCTGGATGAATAGAATACCGAGAACTGTGTTCCTCCTCTAGGATCTTCTCCCTCAAGCCATCAACATTAGGAACACATAGGCGACCTCGAAGTAGCAGAACACCATCATCACCAATAGTAACATCCTTGGCACCACCCTATAGTACCGTCTCTCTAAGAACCAACAAGTGAGGATCATCAAACTGGCGAGCCTTGATCTGCTCGAATAGTAAGGACTGAGCGACGATGCATGCAAGAACTCGACTAGGCTCTAAAATATCCAACCTCACAAGTCGGTTAGCCAAGGACTGAATGTCCAAAGCTAGTGGCCTCTCCTCCGCTGAAATGAATGCCAAACTACCCATACTGTCTGCCTTTCTGCTCAAGGCATCTGCAACTACACTTGCCTTGCCCAGATGATAAAGGATGGTAATATCATCATCCTTCAGTAACTCAAGCCACCTACACTACCTCAAGTTGGGATCCCTCTGCTTGAACAAATGATGTAGGCTGCGATGATCCGCGAGGAGTCTTATCTAGGGGACTATCCATCCCCGCAAGTTATAAAACAGTAAAACCACATATGAGGAGTCTTATTTAGGGGGAACGAGAATCTAGAAAGCAAAATGATCAATCGGGTCGTTACATTCTCCACCTCTTAAACAAACGTTCGTCCTCGAACGGGTCTAGAATCATACTTGAAGTGCCGAATATGTGTGGATATCTGCTCTGTATGTCCTCCTCGGCCTCCCAAGTCGCCTCTTCGACTGGTTGGCCCCTCCACTAAACTTTTACCGCAGAAATCTTCTTGGACCTCAACTGGCGAACCTGCCTATCAACAATGGCCACTGGCTGCTCCTCATAACCCAGGCTCTCATCCAACTGAACCGTGTTGAAGTCTAAAACATGCGGCATGTCGGCATGATACCTCCGGAGCATAGATACGTGGAAAATCGGATGAACTCCCGATAGAATGAGAGACCTTCCCAACTCGTATCAATACCTCAAATGGACCAATAAACCTTGGGCTCAACTTGCCCTTCTTTCCGAACCTCATGATCCCCTTCATCGCGAGACCTTCAAGAGAACTTTCTCGCCCACCATAAAAGATAAATCATGCACCTTCTGATCCACATAACTCTTCTGTCTGGACTGTGTTGCGCGAAGTCGCTCCTGAATCAACTTTACCTTTTCCAAGGCATCCTTCACTAAATCAGTACCATACAACGTAGCCTCACCGGGCTCAAACCATCCGATGGGAGAACGACATCGCCGACCATATAAAGCCTCGAATGGAGCCATCTCGATGTTGGACTCATACCTGTTATTGTAAGCAAACTCGGCCAAAGGCAAGAACCGATCCCACTGCCCCCCGAATTCAATCACACATGCTCGGAACATATCCTCCAAGATCTAAACTGTCCGCTCCGACTGCCCGTCGGTCTGCGGATGAAAGGCTGTGCTGAGCTCTACACGGGTCCCCAACTCACTCTGTACTGCTCTCCAAAAATAAAAAGTAAACTGAGGGCCTCTATCTGATATGATGGAGATAGGCACACTATACAACCGAATAATATCTTGAATATAAATCCGGGTCAACCTCTCTGAAGAATGCGTGGTCACAACCGGAATGATATGTGCCGACTTGGTCAACTTGTCAACAATGACCCAAACAACATCAAACTTTCGTAAGGTCCGCGACAACCCAACTACGAAGTCCATAGTAATGCGCTTCCATTTCCACTCAGGTATAGTCTACTACTGAAGTAGGACACCTGGCCTCTGATGCTCATACTTGACCTGCTCACCTCGCAACATACTCAACTATGTCCTTCTTCATCTGACGCCACCAATAATGCTGCCTCAGGTCGCGATACATCTTCGTAGCACCTGGATGAATAGAATACCGAGAACGATGTGCCTCCTCTAAGATCTTCTCCCTCAAGCCATCAACATTAGGAACATATAGGCGACCCGCGAGGTCGCAGAACACCATCTTCTCCTATAGTACCGTCTCTCTAAGAACCAACAAGTGCAGATCATCAAACTGGCGAACCTTGATCTGTTCGAATAGTGAGTACTAAGCGACGACGCATGCAAAAACTCGGCTGGGCTCTAAAATATCCAACCTCATAAGTCTGTTAGCTAATGACTGAATGTCCAAAGCTAGTGGCCTCTCTTCTGCTTAAATAAATGCCAAACTACACATACTCTCCGCCTTTCTGCTCAAGGCATCTTCAACTACATTCGCCTTGCCCAGATGATAAAGGATGATAATATCATCATCCTTCAGTAACTCATTCCATCTGCGCTGCCTCAAGTTGAGATCCCTCTGCTTGAACAAATGATGCAGGCTGCGATGATCGGTGTAAACCTCGTAGGACACCTCATAAAGATAATGCCTCTAGATCTTAAGAGCATGAACAATCGTGGTCAACTCTAAATCATGTACAGGGTAATTCTTCTCGTGAGGCTTTAGCTGACGTGAAGCATATGCAATAACTCGACCCCCCTGCATTAGTACACAACCCAAGACAACGCGTGAAGTATCGCAATGCATAGTATACATCCCTGAACCGGAAGGCAACACTAACACTGGTGCAGAAGTCAATACAGTCATGAGCTTCTGAAAGCTCGTCTCGCAATCATCAGACCATCGAAACAGAGCACCCTTTTGGACCAATCTAGTCAAAGGTGCTGCAATAGATGAGAAGCCTTCCACAAACCGACGATAATAACCTCCTAACCCTAGGAAGCTCTTAATTTTAGTTGCGGTGGTAGGACAAGGCGAACTCTGAACTGTCTTGATTTTATTGGGATCAACCTTAATACCCCCGCTTGATAATATATGTCCCAAGAATGCCACCGAATCTAGCTAGAACTCACACTTGGAGAACTTAGCATATATATTCAAATCCCGCAAGGTCTGAAGTAACACTCTCAAATGCTGCTTGTGCTCCTCCATGCTACACGAGTAGATCAAAATGTCATCAATGAAGACAATGACAAACAAATCAATATATGGCCTGAACACCATGTTCATCAAATCCCCAAATGCCACCGTGGCATTAGTCAAGCTAAAGGACATCGGAGTCACGAATCTTCAGCTGATGGTACCCCAATCTCAAGTCAATCTTAGAGAACACCCTATCACCCTGCAACTGGTCGAACAAGTCATCAATACGCGGCAACGAGTACTTTTTATTAATGGTAACTTTGTTCAACTAACAGTAATCAATGCACATCCGCATAATCCCATCTTTCTTCTTCACAAATAACACTGGTGCACCCCTAGGCGATACACTCGGTCTGACAAACCCTTTTGCTAGAAACTCCTCAAGCTGCTCCTTCAACTCTCTTGGAGCCATGCGGTATGGTGGAATAGATATAAACTGGGTACCTGGAGCCAAATCAATATAGAAATTGATATCGCTATCTGGTAGCGTGCCTGGAAGATCAAAAGGGAATACATCAGAGAACTCCCAGACTACGGGCACTGAATTAATTGTCGGAGTCTCTGTGGCAGTATCCCGAACATAGGCTAGATAAGCCAAGCAACCTTTCTTGACCATGTGTCGAGCCTTTAGAAAAGAAATAACTCGACTAGGTGTACTGATAGATGAACCCTTCCACTCCAATCTAGGCAACTTTGGCATCGCCAAGGTAACAATCTTGTCATGGATATCAAGGATGGCGTGATATGGAGATAACTAATCCATGCCTAGGATGACCTCAAAGTCGGTCATATCAAGCAATAGAAGATCCACTCGGGTCTCATAACCACAGAAAGTAACAATGTAGGATCGGTAGATCTGATCCACAATAATAGAATCGCCCACTGGAGTGGACACATAAACAGGAGTACCCAAGAACTCCCGAGAAAGACCCAAGAAATGAGCAAACAGAGATGAAACGTACGATGGATCAAATGGTACCGAAGCATCCCTATCGCAAACAGAAATAATACATGTGATCACAACATCTGATGTCACTGCATCTGGTCTGGCCGAAAAAACATAGAATCTAGCTGGAGTGCAACCTGACTGGCCTCCTCATGTCTGACCTCCACCTCTAGGACAGCCCCTACCCACCTGCCCTCCGCCTCTGGGCGTCCGGACGGCTGGTGGGATAGATGGTGCTATAATCATAGGCTGATGTCCTTGCTACACTGCCTTGCCCCAAAGTCTGGGACAAAACCTCTTCATGTGGCCAGGATCCCAACACTCATAAAAACTTCTCGGAACGGCGGACTGCTGACTGGAAGCCTGACCTTGATGGCCTGAATACCCACCAGAGGAACCCTGAATGGCTGGTGGACGGTAGGAACTCTCTGACATGGCGCTAAAATAGGGTCGCACTGGAGCACCCTGAGGAGGCGGCGGTGCTGGATATGTAGGCCTGCTAGACTGACCCCTCACGATCTGACCCCTGCCCCCATCCAGGGCACCACTGAACTCTCTAGAATGCTGAAACCGCTTATCCCTCCTAGACTGCTCCCGACCATGCTGATGTGCACCCTCGATCCTCCGAGCTATCTCTACAACTAGCTCGTAAGAAGTCCCCATCTCAACCTCTCGGGCCATAGTGGCCTGGCTAGCTGAGTGCAAACCTGCAACAAACCTACGCACCCTCTCTGCATCGGTCGAAAGTATCATAAGTGCATGGCGAGAAAACTCCGAAAATCTTGCCTCATAGTCGGTCACCGACATCTGGCCCTGCTGGAGCTGCTCGAATGGAAATCGCAACTTTTTCTTCTGAGAGGATGGAATATACATGTCCAAGAAGAGGCGTGTGAACTGGTCCCAAGTCATGGGAGGAGAACTTGCTAGTATGCCGAGAAGATATGACTTCCACCACCTACGGGCCCTACCCTCCAGCTGGAAGGTAGTAAAATCCACCCCATGGGACTCCAATATCCTCATGTTATGCAATATGTCCCTGCGCCGGTCAATAATGTCTTGGAGGTCCTCGTGTCGCTCACCTCCAAAGACAAGAGGCTGTATCCTAGTCCATCTGTCCAATAGCCTATGCGGATCGCCGGCCACAGCCTGTATGGGCTCAGGTATAGCTGTTGCAACTAGCTGAGCCTCGCCCACGGGTAGTGCGCCCGGGGTCTGGTATACGATAGTTGCGTGCCCTAAAGCCTGAGCGGTAGGGGTTTGTGCTCCCCCTCTCGCCTGAGATATGTACTGGAAATTAACCAGCCCGAGTCATAGAATCCATGAACTGTAGCATACGGCCCATGACCTCCTAGAATCCCGGTACGGACATGAAATCCACTGGGGTTGGTCCTGCCGCAGGCACCTCACCGTGCTCCTCAATAACGGGATCCTCTACTGGATTCACTGGTAGTGTAACGGGAGCAACTCTAGGATGCCCTCGTCCTCTACCACGAACTGGAGCCCTCCCTTGGCCTCTAGTAACAGGGGGAGCAGCTCCTCCATGGTCTGGTACATCCGATGCACGCGTTCTCACCATCTGTGAGAGAATGAGAGAACATTACTTAGTACTACATCAACTGCACGATAGGAGATGAAGAAAGAGTAGTTTCCTAACACCTTATAGCCTCCCGAAGATAAGTAGGGACATATCCGCACCGATCTGCAAGACTCTATTAAGCCTCCTCATAACTTATGAGACCAACATGAACCTAATGCTATGATACCATACTGTCACAACCCAATTTCTCCTATAGGCCGTGATGGCGCCTAACATCGCCGCAAGGTAAGCCTACGATGCATTTACTACGTGATTTCTTCTTTTAAACAATTTCCAAGTATTTAAATCCCATTTTTTTTAGAAATTTGAGAAATAGAGAGTCAAATAATTAAAATAAAAGCATCTGAATGCAAGCATAAATATGTAAATACCCCAAAACCACAAAGTCTACTAGAGTGTGCCAAGATCTGGTGTCACAAGTGTTTGAGAACTAGTAGAATATACAAAACTCTAACTACTGTATGAAATAACATAGATAGAAAATAAGTACAAAAGAAAGGCTCTAGGTGCTGCAGAACAACTCAGGATGAAGCTCACCACTAGGTCTCCGGGTAACGGGGGTGTGCGCCAGTATGTCCACTAGATGCTCCTGCCTTAGATCCTGCACGGTTAGCACAGAAGTGTAGCGTGAGCACATAAACAATATATACCTAGTAAGTATCAAGTCTAACCTCGAAGAAGTAGTGACGGGGGGTCGACATCGACACTTACTATGGGCTATAAATAAAATACAAAAATCATAAATAAGCATGGATTATGTAAGCAATTACTACAACACAGTAACAAGTAGTGAATAATAATTTCCTTCACTAACAATAAATTTTGAATCAATTCCTATCCTTTAAATAATTATAACCGCTCAAGCCATAAATTAAATCAAGTAAGAGTTAGGCTTCGAGTATTGTCATGCACAATTTATGCCGAGGTAGTACGGACCGATACATAAATATACCGTGCACTGCCGACGGTCAAACGACACGAACCATAGATGCATCTATTAACCTGTCGAGACAAACGACCCGCTCCCATTAGAGTAGAGGAAATTTTTACTTCGCTCGTGGAATTACTTACGACGCGAGTGAACATAGATTAATCAAAGTTACTATAAAATTCTTCCATCATTTCCCACACATAAGAAATTTTAACGGGAGACTTTAAATCTTAGAATCCTTAATCTCATCTCTAGTTAGGACGATTAATAGGTACGACCAACATAATAGAGACTTACCTCATTCCCAAGCTCACTCTCGATCCACAAATATGCTTTAAATCATCAACCTGTTGCCAAACAACCCGAAACTAGTCATATATTATATAAATTAATCAATACATACTCAAAAGTTCATAATTAAACTAATAGAATAATTACCCAACCCAAATTGGAAGATTCATAAAATTCACCCTCGGGCCCACGTGCCCAAATTTCGAAAACTTTGGAAGAAAGTCGTTACCCATAACCTCAAGAACTCAAATATATAGTTTTCACTCAAGCCTGTCATGACCCAATTTCACCTATAGATAGTGATGGCTCCCAACATCACCGCTAGGCAAGCCAACTAGTGAATTAAACATATATTTCCTCCTTTAATAAAATTCTGAGTAATTAAACTTTCCTTACTTGCTAGACTTAAGAAAAATAGAAGGTCTAAATAGATGAAAAACAAAATAATAATTTCAAGACCACAATTCTATTGGTGTATATGCTAAGACCCGGTGTCACAAGTGTATGAGTGTCTACTAGATTATACAAACTTCTAACCACTGTCTGAATATGAAATTGTTGGCCCAAGAAAGAGGATAGTTTTGAAGATTGACAAAGGAACTCAGATATGAACCAGGTCCATCACTGGCAGACATAGACACCGACAGACTCAAGGCACGTGAGGTACACATGCATGAGATAAGCGTATTCTGGTAGAATGAGATATCTCCTGATTGAAAAGATTGCAAAAACGATAAGGAGAAGGACTCCTTATTTAGTAAGAACAGTATCTAAGATAAGGAAGGATTTAGGAGTTGAGTTTAACTAGAACTCTTCCACCAAGGAAGAGTAGCATTAGGATTCTAGTTAATTCTTTATCTACTAACTCCTATATATTGCAGAATATTCTTATTGTACAGCAACGCACAAAAGCAGAAGTTAAGCAAGAATTGAGAGCAAAATAGCGAGGCAATTTTGCAAGCAGTTCGAGTGATATTTGAGTGTGTGAATCTGACGCTACTTGAACCAGCTAGAAGAACCAGTTCCAACTATTGTCTTTTAGCCTAGTTATTTGTAGTAGGTGGTTTTAGCTTGTACCTTTTCAGCTTAATCTAGAAGCGTCTGTAATAGGTACTTTGTGTTTTCAAGTTAGAGTTAACTTGAAGTTTGTCGCAAATAGCTAGAGGCTAGTTTGCTACAAGGGATTAAAGGTAATCTTAGGTTTACAAAAGAGTTTTTGTAAAGGCTGTGTTGGCTCACTGATTTAGTAAAGAGTTTTGGGAAAATCCTATTAGGAAGTAGGTCGTGGTTTTTTCACCTTTTGAGCCAGGTGTTTTCCACATAAAAATCTCAGTGTTATTTATTTTCTGTACTTATTATTCTGCAACAGTAGTAGTTGGAACACATAGAAGAACCAGGTCTTTCTATAATCTTTGCACGCAAAAAATTGGACACCACACGAATCACCCCCCTCTTGTGTGGTATTGACGTATAAAACATCAATTGGTATCAGAGCGGGTTATCCTTGAAGAGGCTAACACCTTAGGAGAAGATCAAGATGAGTGCACCACCTGGGAACTGGGAAGGACAATCAACTGCTAGGCCTCAACTCTTCAATGGCCAGTACTACTCCTGGTGGAAGAAGAGAATGAGAGACCACATAATTAGAGAAGACTACGAGCTATGGGGCATTGGTACTGATGGTCCTTCGGCTACCATGAATAAGAATGCTGAAGGAGTAGATGTGCCAAAGACGAGCTGACTGCACTGCTGAGGACTTGAGAAAGTGGGAGAAGAATGCTAAGGCCAAAAAATGGCTTATGTGTGGACTTGGTCCAGATGAGTACATCAGAATTCAAAGATGTACTACTGCTAAGGAAATTTAGGACACCATGCAAGTGGCTCATGAAGGAACTGCTCAGGTAAAGAGGTCCAGAGGTACATTACTATATTCTCAATATGAGAATTTCTCTATGAAGGAAGGAGAGACTATCTAAGAGATGTATACAAGGTTCACCACACTGACTAATGAACTGAAGTCTCTTGGAAGGACTCTTCTTGAAGAAGACAAAGTTGAGAAGATTCTGACTAGGGTTCTACCAGTTTCTTGGAAAAGCAAAATTACTGCATTTTAGGAATCGAAGAACATTGCAACTCTTAAACTGGATGAGCTGATTGGAAATCTCACTGCCTATGAACTTAGAAGGCAGACCATGAAGATGGATGTGCCCAAGAAGGAAAGGAGCCTGACACTCTGAATCACTGAAGGTGCTGATCTGGAGGAAGATGAAATGGCTATGATCACCAAGGACTTCAAGAAATATCTTATGGGAGGAAAAGGTTTTTCAAGAGGTGGAAATTACAACAAAGCAAGGGTTCCTGAAAAAACAACCAATGAAGGCTGCTACAAGTGTGGGAAGACTGATCATCACATCAAGAACTGCCCTCAATGGGAAATTGAATGGAAGAAGGAAATATCTGAACAAAGGAATAGGAAGAAGGAACATGCTCATCCCAAGAAGAACAAAAGATCAACAAAGGCTATGGTTGCTGCTTGGGGAGAAAGTTCAGATGAGGAATCAGATGATGAAGATGGAGATGAACAAGCACTTATGGCAAATAGATAATCAGATGGGGAATCTCATGAGGAATCTGAGGTAAGTATAATTCATCTCAAAGACAAGATTAAGGTTTTGTCTAAAGAAAAACTTTCTGAATTATTGCTAGATTTCATTGATGAATCTGAGGTAATAAATAAAGAAAAAGAACAGTTGTCTAAGGATTGTGTGATTTTAAAAGCAAAGTGTAAGAACCTCGAACTCAGAGTTAGTGCGACTGTGAGTGAAAATACTATTTTGAAGAACCAGGTTCACACATTTGAAGCAAATGTTCTTGAGTTAAAAACTGAAAATCTAAAACTAAAATTAGGAACCAGTAAGAAGACAACTGATTGCACACAACTCACTTTAGAAGAAAATATAGGCAAACTGAAAGATGAGTTGTATAGGAAGGATGTGCAGGTAAAAGTGCTAAAGGAGGATCTAGGCAAGGTCAAGCATGAACTAGACAGAACTAGTAAATGGAACAGGTTCTCCGATGCTTTGTCATGGCTACAGGAACATCACAGTAGCAATAGAAGAGGACTTGGCTTTGGGAATCAGCTACCTAAGTGGGATCCTAAAAGCAAGTACCTCACTCTTCCTGAGAGCAAGATTTGTACTCACTGTGGTAAGACTGGTCACTATAAAAGTGAATGTAACGCAAAAGAAAAGGCCAGTCAAAAGAACAAAAATTTTGTTCAAGGGAAGAATTGGTTACCAAGTTGGGCTAAAAAGAATTTAATTCATCCTTTTGCTTATAGAAAGGGACCCAAACTAGTTTGGGTTCTTAAGACTAACCCCTGATTTCCTTTTGTAGGTTCAAGTGAAGGGGAGCAGCCAAATATGGTACATGGACAGTGGCTGCTCAAAGCATATGACAGGAAGCAAGGACCGGTTCCTTTCACTTGAGGACCTCAAAGAAGGAAATGTCTCCTATGGAAATGGAAAGAAAGGTGAAATCATTGGGGTTGGTAAGGTAGGTAAGGATGACCCTCATTCCATTGAGAATGTCTACTTGATAGACGGCTTGAAGTATAGCCTAATCAGTGTGTCACAATTGTGTGATAGAGGTAACTTGGTAGCATTCACCTCTACTAAATGTTTTGTGATAAATCTTATCACTGAAAAGATTGTTTTGCAGGGTAAAAGAGTGAATAATATATATATTATAGATCTGTCCACACTCTCAGAGAATCTTAAGTGTGCTGGATAGTGATCCCCTCCTTTGGCATAAGAGGCTTGGACATGCAAGTCTAAGTCAACTCAACAAATTAGTCTCTGAGGACTTGGTGATAGGACTGCCTAACATTAAGTTCAAAGAAGATAAAGTTTGTGAGGCTTGTGCAACGGGGAAGCAGGTAAGATACACTTTTAAATGCAAGAAAGTGGTAAGTACCACCAGAATGATGGAACTGGTTCATATGGATCTCTGTGGTCCAATGAGAATATTAAGTAGAGGTGGTAAGAGATATGTGATGGTGCTTGTTGATGATTATTCTAGGTTTACCTGGACACTGTTTTTAACATCTAAAGATGAAGCATTTGACACGTTCACTTCCTTTGTTAGAAAAATTTAGAAACAATTAGGAAATCAACTTGCGTCAATTAGGTCTGATCATGGTAATGAATTTGAAAATGCTAAATTTGCTGAATTTTGTGATGTGCATGGCATATATCATAATTTTTCTGCCCCTAGAACTCCACAAAAAATGTAGTAGTTGAAAGAAAGAATAGGACTCTTGAAGATATGGCCATGACTATGCTTCTTTCTAGTAAGCTGCCCCATAGCTTCTGGGCAGAAGCTGTAAATACTGCATGCTATATCATAAATAGGTGCATGCCAAGACCTCTAGTAGAAAAGACTCCCTATGAGTTACTTAAAGGGAGAAAACCAAACATATCCCATCTTAGGGCATTTGGACGCAAGTGCTTTATGCACAACAATGGTAAGGACTCCCTAGGTAAGTTTGATCCCAGAAGTGATGAGAGAGTATTCTTGGGATATTCTTCACATAGTAAAGCTTATAAAGTTTATAACAAAAGAACTATGTGTTTTAATAAAGTGTACATGTGATTTTTGATGAAACTAACATTCTTTCTGAGAGACATGAACAAGATGATGAAGCAATTAGGCTGGTTAAACACTTAAATGAAACCACAGCCCAGACTGAAGCATCTCTGGAGGAAGGAATAGGTAATGGAATAGGTTCTTCTATCCCCGGCAACATGACAGGGGGGAATAGAACAAAACAATTCTCAAACTTCAGTGGAACATGTACCTGAACCTGTTCCACAACAACAAAACATTGTGGGAACATCAAGGGGTAACCAGTTGGTTGTGAAAACTTATAGATATCAAAGTTCTCATCCTATTGAGAACATCATTACTGATTCAACCTCTGTAATCAAAAACAGATCTTCTTTAAAGAATCTTTGTGCTTTTGATGCTTTCTAATCTCTTATCGAACCTAAAATTGTTGCTAAAGCTTTGCAGGATGCAAACTAGGTAAATGCAATGCAAGATGAACTCAACCAATTTGAAAGGAGTCAAGTTTGGCATCTGGTACCAAGACCCTTGGATAGATCAGTAATTGGCACTAATTGGGTCTTCAGAAACAAACTTGATGAAGATGGAACCGTTACAAGAAACAAAGCAAGATTGGTGGTTCAAGGATATAGTCAGGAGGAAGGCATAGACTATGATGAGACTTTTGCCCTAGTGGCAAGGCTGGAAGCTATAAGGCTCCTCATAGCCTTTGTTGCCTACATGGAATTCACCTTTCACCAGATGGATGTCAAGAGTGCCTTCCTAAATGGCTATTTGAAGGAAAAAGTGTTTGACAAGCAACCTCCAGGGTTTGAGAATAAGGAAAATCCTGATCATGTGTACACACTTGACAAAGCACTCTATGGACTCAAGCAAGCTCCAAGAGCATGGTATGAAAGATTATCAAAGTTTTTGCTTGAGTATAACTACAAGAGAGGTAAAATTGACAGCACTTTGTTCTTGAAAGAAAAAGGTAAAGATCTCTTGGTAGTTCAGATATATGTAGATGACATAATCTTTGGAGCAACTACTGATAAACTAAGTAAAGAATTTGCTAAACTAATGGGGAGTGAATTTAAAATGAGCATGATGGGTGAGCTTAATTTCTTTTTAGGCTTACAAATTAAACAAAATTCAAATGGAACTATTATCCATCAGCAGAAGTATGTAAAAGAGTTGCTTAAAAGGTTTGAAATGGAAGATTCCAAAGAAATCGACACTCCTATTGCAACAGCCACAAAGTTGGATATAGATGAACCCGGTTCATCTGTTGATCAGAAGTTGTATAGGGGAATGATTGATTCATTATTGTATCTCACTACTAGTAGACCTGACATTGTTTTCAGTGTAGGAATTTGTGCAAGATTTCAGGCAAATCCAAAGGAATCTCACTTGACTGTTGTAAAGAGAATCTTGAGATACCTAAAAGGCACCACTGATCTTTGTCTTTGGTATCCAAAAGGTAGTAATTTTAATCTTGTGGGATATGATGATGTTGACTATGCAGGTTTTCTAGTAAATAGAAAGAGCACCTCAGGTATGGCACACTTTCTTGGCTCATGCCTTGTGTCTTGGGCCACTAAAAAGCAGAATTTTTTGACCTTATCTACTGCTGAGGCTAAGTATGTGGCTGAAGCCTCATGTTGTGCTCAACTATTGTGGATTAAACAGCAATTGAGGGATTTTGTAATCGATGTTGGATGTATCCTTATCTTTTGTGATAATACTAGTGCTATTAGTATGACAAAGAACCTTGTTCATCATAAAAGAACAAAGCACATAGATGTTAGACATCACTTTTTAAGGGACAATTATGAGAAGGGATTGATCACTATAGAGTTTTGTGCTACTGATAAACAGATACAAAAGCACTAAGTAGAGAGCACTTTGAAAGGAACAAGTTAGAATTAGGGATGATTAAGATCACCTAAGTGAACCAGTTCAAATTGTACATGAAAAAAAATAAAAAACAAATTTGGTTAGAAAATCTGGAACTTGTGTAAATAACTAGATTAATTGTTGCTCAGTCTCATACTGTAAATAGTATACTCCTATGCCATGTTTTAATATGAATCACTGGTCTCTAATGAAATTTTTTCTATTTTTACAAATTGAGACATGGTTGAGAGGATTCTTAGTGAAAAACCTGGTTCATCAGTGCTAGTTCATCTGAAAAACGAGGTATGTGTTCTACACTCTGCACATTTTGAAATACTAATATTTAAATCATGAGCAGAACTCTACCCAAGTCCAAAATCTTCCAAAGCCTATCTAATAAAGATTTGAACCAGTTCTGTTTCAACTAAAGAATCCTCACCGAATTAAAACACCTAGATTCTAGGGGAGCTGTAACCGTCATTCCAAACTGAAAATTGCAGAGTGATTAGACTTCTAATTGACCACAAAAAGCTGCTTTTGTGTATTAATTACACTTCTCTTTTAAATCCCTCATCATCAACTCTGCAAATTCTTCATTATTTCTGAAAAACCGTCGAAACCCTTTCTTCTCTCCTTGCCTTCGAATTCAATCCAAGCTTTTTCCTTCATCAAAAATCCATAACAAAAATGTCTAACCCCTGGAATAACCTTGTTACTCCTCCACCCCCTACTCCTTCATCTTCCTTTACAACCCCTCAACCTAGTTCTACCCCCCAACCTAGAAAAAGGAGAGTCAAAATACTTGCTAGAAAAATAGTGGCCGGCGGTGCTTTATCTCAAAAATTAAATGCCCAGCTTCAAGCAAGCCAAGCCCAAAACTCACAAAATTCGAGTGATTCCTTTAAATCAGCGACTGAGAGGGAAGAAATTGGGTCTTCCGATTCTGAACAGGTAACTTCTATCCCAAAACCTTCATTTGAGGTTATTTCTGAGATCGCTAAAAATTTAGAAACTAGGTTCATCCTGGTTGGGTCTTTGATAGATGTGGAAATTCCTGAGACAAGAAGGAGAGGTGGTAAAAACAAAATTGAAAAATAAAAGGAGAAAGAGGGATTGCGGAGTGAATAGAGGGGAATAGGGAAATAAGTGGTAGATTCTTCACTCACCTCTGAATTTGTTAGAATGGCTATTTGTGGAGCTGAGCCAGAGAAGGAGGAAGAAGGTGGTAGGCACACAAGGGGAAGTGGATCAGGAGAAACAGCTGAAGGTCTAGTAAATCTTGGAAAGCAAGCAGACGAACCTGGTTCATCTGCTGAGGAACCCCTGGTTAATCTCTTGAAAAAGTTAAGTGACAATTATCAACCCAAGAAGAAAAGAATTTCTAAAGCTACAACCTCTGGGACAACAAGAGCCAATAAGAAACGGAAAGTTGCTCCTTCTGAGACCTCTGATATTCCTCTTCAAAGAGGAAGAACTACAAGGAGCAAGCTAAAGCAGAGTGAGGAGGAGTTGCAGAGAGCTTTAGAGGAGAGTAAGAAGAAAAGAATGGATAAAGGGAAAGAAAAAGTGGTTGAGCCTGTTGAGTTGGATGATATGGACCTGGTCGATCAAAGTGAAAAAGTGGCAGAGGTAGAGGTTCAGACTCCTAAGCCAAAGAAAGCCAAGACTTCCTCAAAGAAGTCTTCATCTGTTTCTAAGTCTGATGAACCCTCTATCTTGGCTAAACGAACCAGGTCTGCAGTGAAAGCCAAGCAAGTAAAAATTCTGAAGAAGATGATTGGAGTGGTGAAGAGGAGGATGTGTCTGATGGTGAGGACAAGCTGACAAAGTTTAGTAAAAGAACAATTCTGAAGGGGAGATAGTTGAAGGACTTAGAAGAAGCAGGAATGATTTTCTGCTGGAGAAGCTTGAGATACAGGGGTGGAAGGACATGGTCCTTCAGTTGGATGGGAGACTGGCTAGGAATGAGATTGTGGAATTCATGGCCAATGCTGAGGTCAAGGAAGGTAGAGTCACTAGCCTAGTGAAAGGGGTCCAAATCTCTTTTGATGCTAAAGAACTGGGTGAAATCCTTGGCATACCCTCTGAAGGCTATGATGACTATACTAGGCAGAAACGGCCCAGTCTGGATTCTCTTCGAACTTCCCTGGCTATCATAAGGAAATTTTGTGATAATGAAGAAGAGAGTGAGCATAAGTCAGTCTATAAGAGTGAAATAAAGCCACCCCATAAGGTGATCTTTGAATTCATCAACAAGTGCATGTTGCCAAGGCAGGAAAGGAGGCATATTGAAAATTACATGGACTTGGTCTTGATGGAGTGTATGGACAGTGGAAGGCAGATAAACTGGCCTGGGTTCATCATTCAGCTTTTGGACAGAGTTGTCAATGGCTCCAAAGCCCATGCCATTCCTTATGGTTTCATCCTCACTTCTGTTCTTGCGCATTATAAGGTGCCATTGAAGAAGGCGGAGATGGCCACAAGAAAAGACCATTTTGGGATCAATACTCTTCTTGCTTGTGATTATGAGATCCATGCCGTCCCCAATGAACCTGGTTTATCGAAAAGGATACCTGTAAACAGCAAAGTCAGAGCCCTAGTGCAGGAGAGTGGGGCAACGGATGCTGAGATAGCAAGGCTGAAGACTCGTTTGGATGAGGTTGAATCTGAGAGGGATGTTCTCGTAGTTGAGCTTACAAAGGAAAGGGAGAAGAATGAGGGAATTCTTCACGATATGTTGAATCTTCTCCAAGCCAAAACCCAAGCCCCTAGTTCTTCCAAGCCTTAGTGCCTAGCCTGCCTAGAAATTCAGTGACCCAAATTCGGGACATTTTATTTTTGTTGCTCATGCTTTAAATATTTTTGTTTCATTTTGTGGATTGTGGAAGAACCGTACTTTCTATCAATGAAATTTGCTGCTCTTGTTCTTATGCACTGTCTCTATTTCTCTGATAGTTTGAATTCTTAGTTGATTACTGATGATTGATCCATGAATGCATTTGCAGTTGCCCCAGTGGCCATGAGTAATTTTTATAAAATCTGGGACTCACACATCTTTTTGCAACTTTTCGATGATGCCAAAAGGGGGAAGATGTGCTCTGAACAAGTGATATTTATAACCTAAATGACCTTGGCTATTTATGATAAGTGCTTAATACTCTAATATATGTTGATGTTGGATTAAGTTGAAACATGCCTAAGCTTATGGACGCACAAAGTTTGTCATCATCAAAAAAGGGGGAATTTGTTGGCCCAAGAAAGAGAATAGTTTTGAAGATTGACAAAGGAACTCAGATATGAACCAGGTCCATCACTGACAGACATAGACACCGACAGACTCAAGGCACGTGAGGTGCACATGCAGGAGATAAGCGTATTCTGGTAGAATGAGATATCTCCTGATCAAAAAGATTGCAAAAACGATAAGGAGAAGGACTCCTTATTCAGTAAGAACAGTATCTAAGATAAGGAAGGATTTAGGAGTTGAGTTTAACTAGAACTCTTCCACCAAGGAAGAGTAGCATTAGGATTCTAGTTAATTCTTTATCTACTAACTCCTATATATTGTAGAATGTTCTTATTGTACAGCAATGCACAAAAGCAGAAGTTAAGCAAGAATTGAGAGCAAAATAGCGAGGCAATTTTGCAAGCAGTTCGAGTGATATTTGAGTGTGCGAATCTGACGCTACTTGAACCAGCTAGAAGAACCAGTTCCAACTGTTATCTTTTAATCTAGTTATTTGTAGTAGGTGGTTTTAACTTGTACCTTTTCAACTTAATCTAGAAGCGTCTATAATAGGTACTTTGTGTTTTCAAGTTAGAGTTAACTTGAAGTTTGTCGCAAATAGCTGGAGGCAAGTTTGTCGCAAACAGGTAATCCTAGGTTTACAAAAGAGTTTTTGTAAATACTATGTTGGCTCACTGATTTAGTAAAGAGTTTTGGGAAAATTCTACTAGGAAGTAGGTCGTGGTTTTTTCACCTTTTGAGCCAGGTGTTTTCCACGTAAAAATCTCAGTGTTATTTATTTTATGTACTTATTATTCTGCAACAATAGTAGTTGGAACACATAGAAGAACCAGGTCCTTCTATAATCTTTGCACGCAAAAAAATTGGACACCACACGAATCACCCTCCTCCCCTCTTGTGTGGTATTGACGTATAAAACATCAGAAATAGACATAATACAAAATACAAAAGAGAGAGATTCTAGGACTACAAAATGACTCATGAAGCAGCTCACCACTAGGCCTCGGGATATCGGGGGTGCGCACCGGTAGGACCTCCTGATGCACCTGCCTCAAACCCTGCACAAAAAGTGTATCAAGTGTAGCATGAGTACGTAAACAACGTGTATCCAGTAAGTATCAAGTCTAATCTCGAAGAAGTAGTGACGAAAGGTCGACTTCGACACTCACTATGGGTCAATAATATAAAAATAAAGATATTTAAATAAACATGGTTTGTGTGATTTACAATAATCTCCTTAACAAGCAGAAATAAATAATTCTTTCATAATTTAATAATTTTCAATAAATCGTTTATCTTCACAAGCTGCAATAAAATGTCAAATTATCGTGCAATTGTTATTATTGAGCACATTTTATGCCAAAGTCATACGACCCGATCCAGAGTGTCGTGTACACTGCCGAGGGACATGCAGCACGATCTATAGATGCATCTATCTACTGCCGAGACGTTCGGCCCGCTCCACAGGAAGAGAAGGATATTTTATAAGCATTTGACTTAAACATTATTAATGAATTATATCCAAGGTAATACAAATTTCATTAACTACCTTTCAAAATTTCTCTAACAAGTTCTAATATAATTTAGGCATTTTAATTTAACAAGTACAGTGCCAAATTCCAAGTAATTCATGAATTGGGTCCTAAAACTACCCGAACAATAGCATAATAGTAGCTACGCATAGACTCTCCTCACCTCGTACGTACGTAGCCCTCCACAATTAGGAACAAATATTTATTTACAACACCTATGTGGTAAATTCCCTCTTATAAGGTTAGACAAGAGACTTACCTCATCTCAAAGCTCACTTCCCGATCACAATTTCGCGTTAAAGCCTCAATTTGCTGCCGAGAAATCTGAAACTAGCCAAATATTGTATAATTTAATCAATACATGCTCAATAATTTGAAATTAAATCATTAGGTTAATTAACCAACCCAAATTGGTAAAATTCTTAAAATTCACCCCGGGCCTACGTGCCCGAATTCCAGAAATTTTCGGAGGAAATCGTCACCCGTTACCTTAGGAACTCAAATACACAATTTGCATCCCATTCCATAACCATTTTCGTGGTTAGAATCTCATTTTTATCAAAACCTAGATTTTTCATCTAAACCTTTGATTTTCACAATTTACATGTTATAATTTACTCATAATCTATGTATTTAACTCACAATAGGTAGAATTAACTTACCTCCAAGTTGCTAGGTAAATACCCCTCTTAAGAAGCTCCAAAATCGCTCAAGAATGAAGAAGAATGGGCTAAAAATACTCAAACCCCGACTTAAATGAAAGTTCTGCCTTCTGTGATTTTCGTACATGCGGAGGTACGGCCACTTCTACGGTCCCGCATTTGCAGCTAATCCTCGCAGATGTGGTCTCCTCCAGTTGATCCAAAATACGCACATGCGGACCACTTGTTCGCTTCTGCGGGTCCGCTTCTGCGGCTCTAGCACCGCTTCTGCAGCTTGGTCGCTTCCGCGGCTTCCTCCATCGCACCTGCGCGCCCGCAGGTGCACCCAATATCTCCGCTTCTGCAACTTCTGAGCTGCTCTCGCTGGACCGCTTCTGCGGTTTCTTGCTCGCTTCTACGAGCTCGCACCTGCGGCTGTCCATGCAAAAAGGTGCGGTTATACTAGAAGCTAGAAGCTTCAGCCATTGCTCCTAAGTTCAAACTTGGTCTGAGCCCCGTCCGGTTAACACTCAAGGCCTCCGGTGCCCCGCCCGAACATACCAATAAGTTTGAAATCATAAAACGAACTCGCTCGAACCCTCAGAACGCGTAAAACAACATCAAAACCATACCTCAAACCAAATTGATTCAACTTAGAAATTTCAAATTCTTAAAACTTACTTCGAACACGCTGAAACATACTTAAACTACTCGGAATGACATCAAATTTTGTGTGCAAGTCTTAAATCACCATACGGAACTATTCTTAGGCTCGAAATTCCAAACGGACCTCGATTACTCAAAAATCTACTCCAAACCAAATTAAAAACCCTTAAAAGCTTCAAATAGCTAACTTTCACTATTAAGCGTCGAAACGCTCCCGGGTTGTCCAAAATCCGATTCGAACATACGCCCAAGTCCAAAATCATCATACGAACCTATTGGAACCGTCAAATCCCGATTCTGATGTTGTTTTCTAAAAATGTTGACCGAAGTCAAACTTAGCCTTTTTAAAGCCAACTAAGGAGCCAAGTGTTCCGATTTCAACCCGAACCCTTCCAATTCCTGCACTAACTATCCCCGCAAGTCATAAATAATAAAAGCACATACGGGAAGTCTTATCTAGGGGAACGGAATTTTAAAAGGCAAAACCATCGGTTGGTTCATTACAAAGCCTATAACCATTTTCGTGGTTAAATCCCATTTTTATCAAAACCTAGATTTTTTTTTATCTAAACCCATAATTTCACAAAATTTACATGTTAAATCTACCCCTAATCTATGTATTAAACTCATATTGTATAGAAATTACTTACCTCAATTAGCTAGGTGGAAATCCCCCCTCTTTGAAGCTCCAAAATCACCCAAGTGTGAAATAAATGAACTCAAAATAGCCTAAGTCCCGTTTTAAAAGAATCACTCTGCCTCCAGCGATTCCGCACTTTCAGTCGCTGGGCCTCATCTGCGGACCAAGGTCTGCTTCTGCGGAAGTGCCTAAGGCTGGCTGGTTCGCTTCTGCGGACAAGATTCCGCTTCTGCAGTCCCGCTCCTGCGCTTGTTTCCCCGCTTCTGCGGACCACTGGCCAATGCCCAAAGCTGCTTCTGCAATCGTCTTCTTCGCACCTGCGCCTCCGCTTCTGTGATCACCGGGCTGCCTGTGCTGCGCCGCTTCTGCGAGTTTGCACCTGTGGCTAACCCTCCGCAAGTGCGATTACACCAGAAACCTGGTGCTTCAGCTGTCCTTCCAAGTCCAAATGAGTTCTGTGCCTCGTCCGATTAACACCCGAGGCCCCGCTCAAACATACCAACAAGTTTGAAATCATAAAACGAGCTCGCTCGAACCCTCAGAATGCATAAAACAACATCAAAACTAATAATCACACCGCAAACCAAATTGAATCAACTTATGAACTTCAAGTTCTTCCAACTTACTCCGAACGCGCCGAAACATACTTAAACTACTCGGAATGACATCAAATTTTGCGTGCAAGTCTCAAATTACCATACGAAACTATTTCCAGACTCGAAATCCCAAACGGACCTCGATAACATCAAAACCCACTCCAAATCAAAATTAAAGGTGCCAACTATCAATATTAAGCGCCGAAACGCTCCCGGGTCGTCCAAAACCTGGTCCGAACATATGTCCAAATCCAAAATCATCATACGAACCTATTGGAATCGTCAAATCCCGATTCCGAGATCATTTACTCAAAATGTTGACCAAAGTCAAACTTAGCCTCTTAAAAGTCAACTAAGGAACCAAGTGTTCCGATTTCAACCCAAACCCTTCCAAATCACGGACTAACCATTCTCACAAGTCATAAAACAGTAAAAGTACATACGGAGAGTCTTATTTAGGGGAATGAGAATCTAAAAAGTGAAACGACCGGTCGGGTTGTTACAAGTAGTGCATTTAATAAGAGAAATATTTCTATCATTAGATTACAATGCAATTTGTGCAAATCGCACGATAGAATTAAAAAGATATCTTAGCTAGCATAAATGAATATATTGATCAACTAAATAAAAGGTTGATTGCAAAATTTTATAGTAAAAATAAAATATTTTTCAGCTTTTGACTCAGCAGAAAATGATACCAATAATTACTACCAAGAAAAATACTTAAATACTTTAATACCAAATGGCCTTCTGCCATACATGTTCGTTGTCAAGTTTATTATTTATCTCATATGTTAATGTCACCGTATATATAATAGACTAAATTAAAATTGATCTTCCATTGTATATAGGTTAATTTTGAAGAAAAATATGTCCATCATGCTACACAAAAATATAGATACGCCGAATAGCTTATGTAATAGCACATAAATGGTATATAGAAGTTTTGACAATAACGTCAAACATGCAAAAATTATGATACTGGTCAATGTGCTTTTAAGTATATTATTATCCCTGAATTCAACTTTTGTCTTCCGAAACTAAGGAATATCCTTTTAAATTTGTGTGAAAATAATTTTTTGTATGTTTATGTTTTGCAAATATAATAAATAAAGCACAAGGACAAACATCATAAAATATTGGACTATATTTATCGCAATATATTTTCTTGCACGAACAATTGTATGTTGCACTTTCAAGATGGATATCAAGATCGACAACAAGAGTTGTGGTTAAGGTAGAGCAACCAAAGCATTATGAGAAAATATACACAAAAAAATATTGTCCACAAAGAAGTGTTCTTTAAGATACCATCACATTAAATACTTTTAAACTATAATGGATAATTATCTAACTAACATGACAAAATTGATCATTTGTGTAAGTTTTGATGATGTTCTTTTATTTTAAATTCATGTATAATGCTAATGTAATAATATTTTTCGGTATTTAGATGATTGTTGTGTTATTAAACATAAAATTTCTCTCATTAATTAAATTTGATTGTTCCTTCATATAAATAAATGTTTAAATCATCACGTGTCATTATTAACGTGCAACGCACGTTCATAGATACTAGTTTATTAAAATATACTTATGGCATCTGTAAATAATTTAAATAAAAAATATAACAGTAAATACAGAGAAATAATTACAAACTAATACTCCATTTTGTTTAATTTTGTCAACAAAGACAAATCCTTTTTTTTTTTTTGGGAAAAGGTTTCTTTACCATAGAAAAACTTGGTACAATTTCTTTTAAAAAACCAAAGTCAATGCGTGCGTTCATAAAGTTCCATCTCTCGCACAACAAGCATCTGGACAATCTTTGACTTTGTGTCATATGAACAATTAATAATTTTTAACATTTTCCAGCCCAGTTTTCAAACGTTACCTGCTTCAAAAGTTCAAATTTTGAAGTCACTTACATGGCTCCAATGAACAGAATGATATGATCGTTAAGGATTGTTACGTTTTTCGTCTTGTTCTCCTATTGTTCCTTTTTAAAAATTCACTAATAGTATTTTTAACGGTATTAGAATATACTAGAGAGTTAGATTACCATGAGTACATTATATTTTGTGCTTAATAGTGTAAAAAAATATTTAACTTTAGATTAAGTTGATCCATAAGACATTAATTATCTATGCATATCATAATATCCATTTCATGTAACTTAAAAAATAAAGTGATAACATATTGTAATTTATAACTAGTTAAATTTTAACATAAAAAAAAAATTGCACAAAATTGCACAATCACGGTAGGTAAATTATACTCTTATGGGATGTAACGCTGCTATATCTCTCAACATATATTCGAAAGCAGTACAGAATTATACTAAAGGGAAAATACACAGTGGCAAAGGATACCTCACACCTTTGCTCTAGCGGTCCATGCCTGACATTCATTCCTTATAGAAAGCATTTTGCATAAATTTATGATGCACAATTATGTTGGATAGGAACTATTGCAGATCCATTTGTAGGCATGGGTGGGCGTTCGGATTGCGCGTGAAAATTTCGGTTCGGATTGAAGAAATGACAATCCAAATCCAATCCAAATAAGCTCGGATTGGATCGGTTTTTTTAAGTTCAATTTCAGATTAATCGGTTTGGATATTTTGAATTTTCGGTTTTGAGCTTATAAGTTGAGATGTTTCTTCTTTTTACAAAAATGAATATCCAAATGAAGTATTCATTTTAAATTGCCTAAAAAGTTCCTCATTCTTACCCCAATCATCCAAATGAAGTATACAAGTAATGAAATTATTATAAAAAAAATATAATAGCGACATTAATACGGCCGATAAGAAGTATAAATAATAAAATCATGTCCAAATAGAAAGTATTCTCACAATAACTTAATAATTAATATTAAATATATGAGATAATTATCTAGTGGGTAGTGTATTGAAGTTATTACTATTGACATATGAATAATTGACTAAATATAAAGTATAAGAATTTCGGATATCCAAAAATTCGAAATACCAAATCCAATATCCAATCTGAAATCCAAAAATTTTAAAAATTAAATCCAAAATCCAAACCAAAAATCCAAAAAATTCGGATTTCGGGTTTGCCCAAACTATACTTACCCCTGTTTGTAGGAGTTTGGTCGTAGGTATAATTATAAAGAACCTTATTAAATTGACTACAAACACAGGTGACACCATGCTTGCAGCTATTATTCAAATGTTGATGGTTCGAAAGTTTAAATGAAAAGATATTGACATATTATTCAGATATGTTTGATGATAAGAAATCAAAATGAAAAAGGTACTAGCGTATTATTCAAATGTTTATGGTTAAATTAGATATTCGAAATGAGAGTGTGAATGGTGTCTTGAGCTGATGTTGAAACACAAAAACAGTATTTGAGGTGAATCTGGAAAGAAAAATAAAAGGTTGGAATACACCACTCCCATAGGGAATCAATGTCTTTGCTAAGGTTTTTTTCACTATTTTATAGGAGTATCCGACCTCTAAGTATTTTTCGCTTTGACCTAATACATCTCACAGATTTACCTCTCGGGTTACACCATCATCAATTACGTGAATTTGTAATGTGTCATATAAAGTTTTTTACTTTTCTTTCCCATTTCGATGTGTGACTCTTGGACTAAGGTATCATGCGCACTCATTCTTCAGAAGCATGTTAGTCCTTCTTTTTGTTCGTCCTCTTCAGGCCACCTTTCATCATGAACGTCACATAAATTTCACTTAAAAAAAATTAACTTTTTTCAAATACACATTTTCCCATTTTCAATATGTCATTTAAAAGTTCAGCAATCAGCAAATGCTCATTCTCAAACCAAAAATTGTAAATACTGAAATGTTTTTTTTATGCCAAACGGGATATTATCGGACTCCTGTCCTTACCACGAGATGCTTGAAAGGGATTGCTCATAGGCCATAGCGATAAAGCTAACTAGCTAAGGATATTCCAATATGATTCCAATTTAGCTATGAATACCATTAGGATGACTATTTTTTTCTTAATATCTTTTTACATTTTATTTCGGAATTCGCTTAAATATTTTATAGATAGTACCTTCTATTTGAATATCAGGAAGCCAATCAGGTTAGTATTTTTCCTAACAGAATTCCCTGACATAGATGATCAAATTTACACTTGTAATAATATTTCTTAATGTCTCATGAGTTCTTTGAGGAGGAATATTTGCATCATACTTATACAAGCTAAGCATTATCAGTCTCCTGCCTCAGAATAAAAAGAGTCGAAGTGACACTACACAACATAAGACAACTCAATAAGCTACAAAAACAGCAAAATGAAAAGCAACTAGCCACAAAAGCAGGAAATTCCCTTTTCAGCTTTACAAATTTGAGTAACCCCATTACTATAAGGTAAAATTATTGAGTATGCCAATATCTACAGAACTCTTAGTAATTTGACCTGTATATATCCTTTAAGTACTTACAGGGTAGAAAATATTAAATAATAGATGATAAATAAATTAATATATAACAGTACATGAATTTTAAATTTTAAACCTTGTATAGACATGTCGAATAATAATGTTTATAAAATAAATTTCAAAATAGAAAGAATAAAATATGCTTTGAGCAGGACGTAAAACGGAAGAATTATTAGATTGAAACCTGTCGGCTCGTTTGGTACAAAAGATAAGAGATAATTAGTTCCGAGATTAAATTTGAGATGAGTATCCTACGTTTGGTTGAGATAAAATTACGGTATAACTAATCCCGTAATGGCGGGATTGTAGTATTCTTTTATCCCTATGGGAGGGTGAGATAACTAATCCCGAAATAATTAATCATGAGTTAACTTGTTTTCCAACCAAACGACCCCTTAGGGCTCGACTAATATAGAAACGTGCGGGGAAGTCCCACATACTTCATATGAAATGCAACTTTATTCTTTGTGTTCGAACTCGATACCCTTAGTTAAGGATGAAGGAGTATTTACTAGTCCGCGATAATCTTTGGTGATAGTACACGTAGTCTTATATCATATCATATCCAATATAAAATAACACATATATTTTCGCATAACTTAATATAAATATTATCGGAAAAAACCTCTTTACCTTCTAGGCTAAGGTATGCATATCCACTACCCTCCTCAAACCTCACTTATAGGACTATAATATGTTCTTTTTTTGTTGTTAATATAAATATTATTTAATATTATCATTCAAATACTGCATAATTATATGGCTAATCAAATATTATATTAATTATGCAAGATTTATTTTTTCTGATTCCTCCAACCAAACATTGTGGTTCGGTGGAATACATAATCCATTATAAATATGTTTTTTTAGTTATATGACCATTTTCATGGAATTTTTATGTAAGATATAGGAGATTGATACTATAAAACACATGAAATATTTGCATACTCATTTTCTTTATTTAAGTTGATTCCATTTTCTCCCAAACTTTATACCAAGCTACATGAAAGCTTATGCTGGAATTAATATCTCTAACCAAACAGCCCCTATAAGTGTAATTAGAGTGAGCTATAGGACCAAATTTAGATTCCACAATATGTCCCATTTTATCCGCTTCCCTTTCAGATGTCTCTGTCTGCCACCTCAAAATTTCAGGTCTACGCTATTTTAGCAAGTATATTAGCACTACTACGTGTATATCCAGGCCCCCACTAAATTCAAATTTATTTAAATTTCCTCTATCTAAATCCAACGGTTCCTTCAATCCAAATCATCCTACTACGTACTCGACCAAAAATGATAAATTTTCAAAATCTCATATCCATTATTTTCTATTTTGGTTCTATCTGAACGGCAGTTTTTGTTTTTCTAAAAATAAAACCAACCAACACACGGCACACAAAAGTGAACATCCTTTTCCCCTTTTCTTTTTGATAAACCAGAAAAAAAAAAGCTTCTTTCTTCATTAGATAAATCTATTTATGGCTTTAGGCAATTTTGCTTCTCTTATTCTCTGTCTTCCTCAAAAGGCTTGTTTTCTCGACATAATGAGCCACCCCATGTTCTTGATTTAGCCTAAAAAGAAGTTCCCTTTTATTTTCCTAATTGGAATGAGAACATTTTTGTACATATAATTCTTGCTTCTGAGGAAAAAAAGGATGTTGTCCGTTTCGCATAATTCTATGGCACGTAGTTCGTTAGAGGAAATGCTGGAGACTCTCCGGCAAAGGGACGAAAGTGAGAAGCCCAAAGACTTGCCACCGGCATTACCGGCTCGGCCCAAGCTTAAATCCAAGACTAGGCCTCCCTCACCTAAGAGAACGTTACCCAATAGCTTCGGAATTGAAGGCGAAGTTGAATTGGAGAAGAATACTAGCAAGAAATTAGAAGAGTCTAAAGTGTTGCAAAGGAATGCTAATTTTGGGGCTTATAAGAAGGTTAAAGGAATGGAACCTAACATCAATTATTTTATTAACAAGGTAAAAAATAGTTACTGTCATTAGTGCATTTGTCTTCATTTCTGTAAATTTACTGTCTTTATTCATATAACTCTAGTTTTAGATTGATCCGTAGTTTTTGTAGTTATTCTTATTAATTGCCTTGATTCAATGATTGATTAGTGCGTAGTTTTTTAGCTCCACGTGTTTTGTCAATTGTGTTTGCTTTGTTTACTAGTGTAACATTTCAAGGTTGTTCTAAGATGATTTTGTTATGTAACTTAGAGCTATATTTGTGTTTATTTGTGTTTCAGAAGCTTCGCATCTGGTGTCGCCTAAGGAATGGACAATGGGTATCAGGACAGATTCAATCATCTTCAGGAGAGAAAGCTACAGTACTCCTATCTGATCACAGTGTGAGTTCACGTATTCCTGTTATTTCCTAATGATGAATATTTAAATTTAACAGCTGCATCTGACTTAAAAGAACATTGTGTCATACTATAGATTGTGACAGTGCCTGTAGGAGAGCTTTTACCTGCTAATCCAGATGTTCTTGAGGGTGTGGATGATCTAATGCAACTTAGTTATTTGAACGAGCCATCAGTTCTTCACAACCTTCAACACAGATATGCACAGGACATAATATATGTGCGTAACACTAAACTGCATATATGCCTCGTTTTGTAATTTCATGTATCTCCACTTTTAATTTTTTCCTGTCCCGCTATGCTTGCAGAGTAAGGCAGGGCCTGTCTTAATAGCAATCAATCCCTTCAAAGATATCCAATTGTATGGGGACGAATTTGTTACAGCTTACAGACAGAAGCTCTTGAATGATCCTCATGTTTATTCTATTGCTGACACTGCATACGATCGAATGATGGAAGGTTTTCCACGGAACCATACTCATTGTTATTATACAAAAAAAGTTGTTAGCTCTTTTAAAAACTTTAGATGCAAGCTGATCCTAATTTCTTTGCTTTTACCTTTTGAATCGTGCAGATGAAACAAGTCAATCTATTATCATAAGGTTGGTGAAAATGTCTCTTTGTTATCTTTAGTGATGCGAGATACTTAATGTGTATTTCTACTCTGGTTCAATGATTGATGTCTTAGATAGTAATTATCAAATCATGGTGATTTTAATGACTGGGAGGAACAAATATCTCTTCATATCATACAGTGGGGAAAGTGGATCTGGGAAGACGGAAACAGCAAAGATTGCAATGGAATACTTGGCTATGATTGGTGGAGGCAGGAATGGAATAGAGAGGGAGGTGCTGCAAACAAGCTACATATTGGAGGCCTTTGGGAATGCCAAAACTTCCAAGAACAACAACTCTAGTCGATTTGTCAGTCTCTATGGCTGATTCTTTTCTCGTTTACTTTCCTTTATTTCCCCATTTGTTGCACTTGTTCTGACAGTTGTCCCTGATGGATGCAGGGAAAGTTGATTGAAATTCATTTTAGTGCAACAGGGAGGATATGCAGTGCTAAAATACAAACCTGTAAGTGTGCCTACGAAGTTTGATTCAAAGAATGCAATTTATTGTAATTGTCCTTTCATAACTGTTTTAGCATTGTTACTGACTTTTATACTTCTTTGTGCATGTCCAATGTGCTAATGCGAAAACTATGAGTAGTACTTCTTGAAAAGGTGGGATTTTCTTCTCCTCTCTACCCTGGTTTTTGTTGTTGCATTTATATCAGTACAATTGCAATCTAATTCTCTTGAAACATAATGTCTTCTTTGGGCAGTCAAGAGTAGTTCAGCTGGTCAATGGAGAGAGGTCCTATCATATCTTTTACCAACTATGTGCCGGGGCTCCACCTACTTTGAGAGGTCTGCAATTGATACCAGACCTTCTATTGTGGTTTTTTTGTTGCTTATTTCACTCGTAGGACTTCACATGGCTTTAAATATTGCCGTCTCCATTGGTTGTGATTGTTCAATTAATCAGCGATGTAACTTCATTGCCCAAACAACTTCTGTTTCTGATGCTGTGTGGTTACAACTCCTGAGATGTTTTCTGCATATCTTTCCCTGAACTGAAACTTCTGTGATCTTAAAGATGAAGCGAGGGCTGTGATTTTGAAGTTGTAAACATCAATATAATAGGATACAAGAGTAAATTAGTAGTCACAAAACTTAGTAATCCAACAAGATGTTCCTAAACATGGAAGTGGGACTGCATCCGAAGGTGGTCTAAGCTGAAAAGAAAACCATGAGGACCAAGCGATTGAATCCCAGCAGAGGCGACAAAATTAGGTGGTGTCTTCCATCCCTAAGCTTTGTGGGTAGAGTGACCCAATAACGTATGTTCTGGTGGGAGGATGCACCCAACCTGTGAAATATGAGAGCTGTGCAAGTTAGCCTGGACAACACTGTTATTAGTAAAAAAGATAGAAGTGGAACTCCGGAGCAGGAAAATCTAGAAGTTAGGCATACAGCTTATGAATCATTTATAAAGTGAGAAATTTTATTGGAGTAAAAAACTCTGTTTAATGGAAGTTCTTTCTATATTATGTGTATATAATTTTTTGTTTTACTAGAAAAGAGTACATTTAAGAGATTGAACTGACTTTTTCTTGATTTAAAAAAAAAGAGATTGAACAGACTCTTTTATTTCTTTCTGGTGCTCTATAAATTTTCTATTTCTCTTCTTTAGGAGGGCAGGGGTGTTAGTTAAGGATTTTTTTTTTTGTTGATAAATTAGTTATAGAAGTTGCGGAAAGATTTCTTCTTGAGAACTTCTATGTGATTCATTCTCAGATAAACTTAAGTTAAAAGGTGCATCAGAATACAAATATCTCAACCAGAGTGACTGCTTGGTGATCCATTATGTCGATGATGCTGAGGAATTTCATAAGCTTATGGTGAGCCTTCAGGGATAAGACATGGTCAACTTATGTTTGATTTCTGTTCTTTCAGTTCAATGCCGTGCTGGATCTTTTTTGTAATTATTTCCTTTGTTTCTCTTACTTTCACCAGGAAGCCCTAAATACTTTTAGGATTTCTGAAAGGGATCAAGAGCATGTTTTTCAGATGATTGCTTCAGTTCTATGGCTGGGAAATATAACATTCCAAGTAATTGACAATGCAATCCATGTTGAAGTTGTGCAAAGTGAAGGTGTGCTATCTTGTCAATGTAGCATTAGCTAATGTTGATCCTCTTCTACTTTTGTTCAATCTGAAAGTAAATACAGATATGATTTTCATAATCTTATACATATATAAGTAATTGTACACTTGGTCAATTGTAAGTTAGCTTTCCAACTGTGAATCTCTTGACTTAGCTTTTGCTCAGCATCCATATAATAGGTTTCAGCTTAAACACTTTCTTCCATTTTGAGTAAAGGACAGTCTATCATATTTCTCATTGTCAGTTGGCTGCTTTTCTCTGGAGTAGTTATGTTAACTCCAGGAGTACTCTTGTTAACTCCATTTCTCTGCAATTTTGAGGGTCTCTCTTAGGCTTGTCCACTTTTTGGGCCATGAGTGTTTTACATTGTTATAGAGCCTCTGTTGTTGTGATTCATGCAAATCTCTTATGCTTCTTATGATAATTCTTTCCTGCACCTCTTGTATTGTCTTACTTTGTAACAATAATTGTGAAGTTTCTTGCTTCACTTTGTTCGCAAGGTCTTCAACTTTTTAGTATTCATTTATATTCTGTGCTTCCATGGAGGCTGTTTATCTGTTTGGTTTCTCACCATCTTTTATCTTGCAGCTGTTACAAATGCTGCTAGCTTGATTGGATGTAGTGTAAGTGACCTCATGCTAGCTTTATCAACACGCCAAATACAAGTCGGCAAGGATAAGGTTGCCAAGAGTTTAACTATGGAGCAGGTTAATCGAAGTGCTTATATTCCATCTCTTGCTGATTTTCTTTCTTCACATTTTCATCCTGATATTTACCAGAAGATGTGCTATTTTCATTAATTATTCTTATATATGAATTTATCACTCCTATTTCTTCTCTTGAGAACGTGACTCATGTTGAATCTGATTCAGGCAACTGATAGAAGAGATACATTGGCAAAGTTCATTTATGCAAACTTGTTTGACTGGATAGTTGATCAAATGAACAGAAAGCTTGCAATGGGTAAAGAACAGACGGGTAGATCCATAAATATTCTGGATATTTATGGTTTTGAATCATTTAAGGTAAACTTATTTCTGTTTTAAAAAAAAAAAGAACTATTATACTGCATAGGAAGATTCCTTGTATCCAACTTGACCGTCCCATTCCCACTTTTCAGAGAAACAGTTTTGAACAATTTTGCATAAACTATGCAAATGAGAGGCTCCGGCAGCATGTCAACCGACATCTTTTGAAACTTGAACAAGAGGTAAGCATATCATGATCCTTCCAAGTTCATTCTTATTGCTTCGTCCCTTTCCTCTACTAACTTCTTTAACTGAAAGGAGGTAAAAAGAAGTCTCTTTACCGGTTTTGCATAAGCTGACTATAATGAGTGAAACTTTTTATGAGAACTGGAGCTGAGAAATTGTAGTTGTCAAAAATAGCACGTGCCTTACGCGTGCTAAACTAGCTAAGCCCCGGACAAACCGTCCCTCTCCAAGGCTCAAAGCCTGTGACCGCCTCCTCGCATGACTGACTCAATACGACCAGTTCCGGGATAAAATGTCCATTCTTAAACCGTCCCTTACGAGCCGGAACAATGATACGAGCGCCCTATATTTACTGGCCATGACTTCAATTTGTTAAGCCCACGGCGCCCCCTCGCCAATTCCTCTGCCCGAATCTTAACGGATAAGGTTGAGAGTCAAGAAACTTCTCAATCAACCCCGAACAATCTGGGGGAGATTTGCACCATAATGGTCCATGACCTCATTCGTGTCTCTTCAATGGAGACTCCACCTACACTTGGACCCTAAGAGACCCATGTCCTATATAATTCGGACTAATGAACGAGCGAAGGCATCTAATCCAATCTTTATCACCTGTCATCAGGGCAATCAAACTTCAAGCTTACTACTTCCAGCTCTCAGCTTACTTTCCATACTTAATGCTGTTTCCATTTTCACTCATAAGCTTTCTTAGAATTTCATCTCGAGCCGAGGGTCTCTCGGAAACAGCCTCTCTACCTCCCCAGGGTAGGGATTAGGTCTGCGTACATACTAACCTCGCAGACCCCACTTGTGGGACTCCACTGCGTTGTTGTTGTAAGCTTTCTTAGAATTAGCCTTGTACAACAACAACAACAAAAAACCCCGGACAAACCGTCCCTCTCCAAGGCTCAAAGCCTGTGACCGACTCCTTGCACGACTGACTCAATACGACCAGTTCCGGGATAAAATGTCCATTCTTAAACCGTCCCTTACGAGCCGGAACAATGATACGAGCGCCCTATATTTATTGGCCATGACTTCAATTTGTTAAGCCCACGACGCCCCCGCGCCAATTCCTCTGCCCGAATCTTAACGGATAAGGTTGAGAGTCAAGAAACTTCTCAATCAACCCCGAACAATCTGGGGGAGATTTGCACCATAATGGTCCATGACCTCATTCGTGTCTCTTCAATGGAGACTCCACCTACACTTGGACCCTAAGAGACCCATGTCCTATATAATTCGGACTAATGAACGAGCGAAGGCATCTAATCCAATCTTTATCACCTGTCATCAGGGCAATCAAACTTCAAGCTTACTACTTCCAGCTCTCAGCTTACTTTCCATACTTAATGCTGTTTCCATTTTCACTCATAAGCTTTCTTAGAATTTCATCTCGAGCCGAGGGTCTCTCGGAAACAGCCTCTCTACCTTCCCAGGGTAGGGGTTAGGTCTACCCCACTTGTGGGACTCCACTGCGTTGTTGTTGTAAGCTTTCTTAGAATTAGCCTTGTACAACAACAACAATAAAAAACCCCGGACAAACCGTCCCTCTCCAAGGCTCAAAGCCTGTGACCGACTCCTTGCACGACTGACTCAATACGACCAGTTCCGGGATAAAATGTCCATTCTTAAACCGTCCCTTACGAGCCGGAACAATGATACGAGCGCCCTATATTTACTGGCCATGACTTCAATTTGTTAAGCCCACGACGCCCCCGCGCCAATTCCTCTGCCCGAATCTTAACGGATAAGGTTGAGAGTCAAGAAACTTCTCAATCAACCCCGAACAATCTGGGGGAGATTTGCACCATAATGGTCCATGACCTCATTCGTGTCTCTTCAATGGAGACTCCACCTACACTTGGACCCTAAGAGACCCATGTCCTATATAATTCGGACTAATGAACGAGCGAAGGCATCTAATCCAATCTTTATCACCTGTCATCAGGGCAATCAAACTTCAAGCTTACTACTTCCAGCTCTCAGCTTACTTTCCATACTTAATGCTGTTTCCATTTTCACTCATAAGCTTTCTTAGAATTTCATCTCGAGCCGAGGGTCTCTCGGAAACAGCCTCTCTACCTTCCCAGGGTAGGGGTTAGGTCTGCGTACATACTAACCTCGTAGACCCCACTTGTGGGACTCCACTGCGTTGTTGTTGTAAGCTTTCTTAGAATTAGCCTTGTACAACAACAACAATAAAAAACCCCGGACAAACCGTCCCTCTCCAAGGCTCAAAGCCTGTGACCGACTCCTTGCACGACTGACTCAATACGACCAGTTCCGGGATAAAATGTCCATTCTTAAACCGTCCCTTACGAGCCGGAACAATGATACGAGCGCCCTATATTTACTGGCCATGACTTCAATTTGTTAAGCCCACGACGCCCCCGCGCCAATTCCTCTGCCCGAATCTTAACGGATAAGGTTGAGAGTCAAGAAACTTCTCAATCAACCCCGAACAATCTGGGGGAGATTTGCACCATAATGGTCCATGACCTCATTCGTGTCTCTTCAATGGAGACTCCACCTACACTTGGACCCTAAGAGACCCATGTCCTATATAATTCGGACTAATGAACGAGCGAAGGCATCTAATCCAATCTTTATCACCTGTCATCAGGGCAATCAAACTTCAAGCTTACTACTTCCAGCTCTCAGCTTACTTTCCATACTTAATGCTGTTTCCATTTTCACTCATAAGCTTTCTTAGAATTTCATCTCGAGCCGAGGGTCTCTCGGAAACAGCCTCTCTACCTCCCCAGGGTAGGGGTTAGGTCTGCGTACATACTAACCTCCCAGACCCCACTTGTGGGACTCCACTGCGTTGTTGTTGTAAGCTTTCTTAGAATTAGCCTTGTACAACAACAACAACAAAAAACCCAGTGTAATCCCACAAGTGGGGTCTGGCGAGGGTAGTGTGTACGCAGACCTTACCCCTACTTTACAAAGGTACTTAGAATTTGCCTTGTACTTTACATATTCAAAGGAAACATTGTACGATCGTGGATTTGGACTGTTGAATAAAACAATACGCTCTCTCTTCCTCTCTATTCACTTTTTTCTCATTTCAATTGTATTGATTATTTTGTTTGTACTGCTAGTACCCTACTTCCTTATCAACCGTAGAGTAATTACCTTCTACAGAAACTATTAGGGCATTTAAGATCAGTGGCTGCTGCAGAAATTTTTATGTTACGCAGAAAAACACAAGATTGTTAGACTCAGATTTTTCCTGTCTGTAGTTTTCCTGTGGTATTTTCGGGCTTTATTACTCTCCTGAAGATATTCCTTACAGCATCATTTTTTGATGTCGATGCAAGAACTGATGGTTTTCGTATCAGGAATATGAATTGGACGGAATTGATTGGACAAAAGTAGATTTTGAAGACAACCAAGAGTGCCTGGATCTTTTTGAAAAGGTATTTCTGCCTTTTGGTTCTTTTTCCTATTTACTTGGCGTCAGGAGTTTATATAATCTGCTAGCTTTCTTCTGTCCTGGATTATGCGTTTACTTTCGTTCTTAATTACGCAATCACACTGTTGTTGCTCTTTTTCCTTTTTGGCCTTTTACATCTTTTTCCCGTTTAGTCTTACTCTTTCCATGTTTAATTGTTGAGTTGGATGCAAAGGATAAAAATGCATCTGTTCGTATTGTCACAAGTTCTATTTGATATAGCTGCCACCACAATTTTCTTGTCGTTGTATTCCTTCTTATGGGTTAAGTAGTGAAAATGCAATATATCGAGTCAATCATAAAGAAGATCTCTGTATTTTGGCTACGCAATTTACCACATGTATTTGAATGGACATACCAGTTGATCGATGAACTGTCATTTTCCATTTTGCAGAAACCCATTGGGCTTATATCTTTGTTGAATGAAGAATCAAATTCCCTAAAGGCCACTGATTTGACCTTCGCGAGTAAACTTCAGCAGCACATCAAATCGGACCCTTGCTTTAAAGGCGAAAGAGAAGAATTTCGCATTCGCCATTATGCTGGAGAGGTCAGTTTCTTTTATAAATGCATCTTTTCTTGTCATGTGCTATAGTTCTACGGATATTAAGTAGTATTTTCTTGTCATCTAGTACTTAATTACTCAGTTTGTCTAACTCTATGGAATCTCCGAGTTAATTACTCATTGTAGTTGTCTAACTCTGGACAAAGTAATTATTTGTATTTGTTTCTTCCAGGTTACTTATGATGCAACTGGCTTCTTAGAAAAGAACAGAGATGCACTGCATTCTGACATTATTCAGCTACTCTCATCAAGTGGCGGCCAGCTACCTCGGCTGTTTGCCTCTATTTCTGCTAATGAAGATACAGAATTCTCAAGTCCATCAACCTATACAGGGGTGCCAGATTTTCAGAAGCATAGTGTTGCAACTAAGTTTAAGGTGGTTATTTTCTTAACTTCTCTATAGAACTTGATCATGCTAACAAACTGAACACTTTAGAAAATAAAAGTTTGTATCTTAGGATACCCCGATAGTTGCTCAAGGTTGTCCTTTATCAAAAACTTCTGGCAGGATCATTTGTTCAAACTGATGCAGCATTTGGAAAATACAACACCGCACTTCATATGCTGCATAAAACCAAATAATAAGCAGGTTCCTGGCATGTGTGACAAAGATCTTGTCATACAACAGCTCAGATCCTGTGGTGTTCTTGAGGTGGTTAGAATATCAAGATCTGGCTATCCTACTAGGTTAACACATCAAGAATTCACAAGCAGGTGACATACTTGATCCTTAGTTTGTCGCTGACTTGTTTTTTGGTTGCTTTTCGACTTATATGAATGCGGTATTTTAGGTACGGCTTCCTTCTGGTGAAGGATAATGCATGTCAAGATCCTCTAAGTATGTCAGTTGCCATTCTTCAGCAGTTTGATATTCTTCCGGAACTGTACCAAGTTGGATATACAAAGTTATATTTCCGAGCAGGACAGGTGAGCTCATAGTTCCTCGTTTTCTGACATGAAGATAGGTTTTCTTTTCAAACAATAATGTCATTGCCCTAATCATCAAAAAGACACACCAGAAAGTTTAAGTCTTTTCTAATTTTTACTACTATATAGTTGAAGCAAATTATGACAAATAAAAGTGTGGTGCGTTGATATGAGCGCAAGCTGGCCGGGGCACCATCCTTTTTAAAAAAAAAATGTGTTGTGTCTTCCAAACTGGTGACATCACATTGAGGCCAAAATGTGTTATGTCCTTTTGAAGAAGGCTTGTGAGTAGTCCCATGCATATTGGAAAGGACAACAATCAGAAATGAAGGAAAATATGGTTTATGGCTAACATATTTCCTCTGATATGTATGACCTATACAGTCTTCTAATGAGGCAATGGGTTTATACTATTGAAGATTGGATTTCCTTTTGTGTGCCTATCTTTGAACTTCTGTCTCTCTAACATGTAGATTGCTGCATTGGAGGATGTGAGAAACCAAGTTCTGCAAGGTACTCTTGAGGTGCAGAAGTGCTTTCGTGGTCATCGTGCTCGTCGTTACTTCCATGAGCTGAAAGGAGGAGTAATCACACTTCAATCATGTAAAGCGGATCCCTTTGCAACTCTTTTTTCCTTTTTCTTTTGAATACAATAGAAGATGATATTCATGAACAATGTTGTGTCTATCAGTTTTTTATGAGTATTTGTCCATTTGAAGACCACATTAGATATCTTCAAAGTGTTGAGCACCAGGGCTGCCATTCCGATGATTTTAGAAAAAGAATAAATATATAATTTCCTGCTATTTGAAGCAATGCTGAAAGTTCCAAAGTAGCTAGTGATATAAACCAGTTCAATTCTGAGCTGATGCATCAATATAGTAAAATTTTAAGACATCCAATAATGCTGAATTTTACCTGATATTCTGACTCAAAATTCGTTCTTGTAGTTATTCGGGGTGAAATAGCAAGAAACCGGTATAATACTTCGGTGGGATCTAAGGTGAAGGTGGCTCACAAAAATGATGAGCAGCTGGTGGCTGTTGTGCAGATACAATCAGGTAAAGTTATTTGTATTGGTATCTCTGTGATTATGAAATCAAATAGATTTACACGTCTTTTTTATTGCAGCTATTCGTGGATGGTTGGCTCGAAAGGATCTTAATAAACTGCAGAGTGCAAAAACGTTAAATGTAGACATCCCAAAAACAGGCAGAAAAATGGAGGTCAAGGTACTCTATCATAAGGATTCAAAGATATCCTTACTAGGTCACTTTGCCTCAGTTTTTGTTCTCTTAATTGAACATATAACAGAATAATTGGTTTTCTATAAAAGCTTTTCCATACATTTTTATTGAACTTTTCTTCTTTCTTCGTTCAGAATTGTAAAATCTGCTTCGGGACTAATATCTTTAAGAATTTGGTGGCCTGTTTGATGAAGCCAACTTTAGGTATTCCTTTTTTTTTTTTTCATTTTTTTTGGAATCCAATTTTGGGTATGCAATTGCATTTCTGATTTCAGGGTTCGGGGGAGTCTTTTTCCTTGTTTTATTCTTACTTTGGAAGATGAAATGCATTGGCATCTCGAAAATGCCGAGTATTTCATTATTAAGATTGAAAGAAAAAGACAGTGAGGGAAAACTGGGTAGGGAGGCCTTTTTTGGTTTATACATTAGTCCTTCCCCACTCCCCTTGTAGAAGCAAAAAAAAAAGAAAAAAAGAACAGCTTGCGAAGAGTTACTGACTGATCAATCAGGATAATGGCTTCATTTTCTTGCTTTCCTTTTTTCTTAATTCTTATTGCACTATGGCTTCTCAGTCTTGAAGTCTGATATTAGCCTAAATGCAAACAGTGGAGGCAACACTGTAGTCTTTAATATTTTTTTTTGACTGCTTGAGAACCTGATTGATGCTGTAGTAAGTTTGAATTTTTTATGCAAGCAGGAGTTGCCTCGAGAAATTTTACCTTCTGCTGTAGAAGACCTCGAAAGGCGGGTTTTAAAGGCTGAGGCAACCCTTGGAGAGAAGGAAATGGAAAATGTTGCCCTGAAGGAACAAGTAAACCTATTCGAGGCCCGATGCCTAGAATATGAGGTCAAGATGAGGTCAATGGAAGAGATGTGGCAAAAGCAAACGGCATCATTGCAGGTGAGTAAGCTGCAATATGATCCTAGATAGTTAATCCGTCCCAATTTATGTGATACTTTTCATTTTGTCAAGATTCAAACTTTTTTTTCGAAATAAATTTACATATATGGAAACTACGTAAAAAGTAATATAAATCGCAATAATTAAAATTTTAAAATATTTAAAAGGCTTATGAAAAATTATAGTTAAAGAATAATTATCTGACTCTCGAAATCTGAACATTGTCACCTAAATTGGGACGGAGGGAGTACTTGGTATCCGTTGTTCTATGGAGCTCTACTGATATTGCTACTGCTTCTTCTCACTTCTCTGGTCCAATTGAGAATTAGTTTGAGAAATGATAATTTTTCCTGAGATAGGCAACATCCTTTTTCTTTACCGTGTCTCGTGTCTGGAGAGATATCGGGTATAAAGATAGCATCCTTACCATTTCTTTTAATAAGAAGATTGAAGCCTGATGATGGTAAATGAAAACAAAAATTTTCCTTCATTGGCTGGTCTACTTTGTCCCTTTCATCATTCGCATCAGCAGATCTTCTTTTGTTTTGAAACAATATTTTTATTGCTTGGCTGATCACCATGTCCCTTTCATTGGCTGAAAACAAAATTGAAGCCTGATGATAGTAAATGAAAACAGAATTTTCTTTGATTGGCTGATGGTATTTTATATTTCTATTGGAAATTGAGTTTATACTAAGGTAACTGTAACATTGAATGATGAAATTTCTAATTTGGTGATACATCAATTGTTTTGCCAAAGCAGGCTAGTCTGGCTGCTGCCAAGAACAGTCTTGGTGCTGGTGATACTACTGGTCGACCTGGAAAGCCTGAAGGTTCCCCATCTCCTCGCTATTATGATTCTGATGACGCAACATCTATGGACACTCCTGCGGGATGCACTCCAGTTAAATTTACTAACAACAGCTTAGGTGTTGGAGCTAATAGAGAGGTTAATGGTGGTTTAGCCATAGTCAGCCACCTCACACTGGAATTTGAGCAGCGAAAGCAGAATTTTGACGATGAAGCCTTGGCAATTGTTCACTTGAAACCAGGGCAGTTACATTCTACTAATCCTGCAGATGAGTACCGAAGACTGAAGTGCAGGTTTGAGGAATGGAAAAAAGATTACAAGGTCCGGTTAAAGGAGACAAAGACAAAAGTACACAAACTTGGTTGTTCTAAAGCAGGGAAGAATCGTAGAAAATGGTGGGGTAAGAAGAGCAAGTGATTTTAGGTTAAGATCAGTCGTTTTCTTCCTTAGGTATTAAAATATATAGGTGAAACTAATTCTCCCAACTTGTGGTTGGTAATATAGCAGCGTTGGTGGAGATTGGGAAATAGTGTGTGCGCTCGGTTATGGATCCCCTGATCCCTCCCCTAGATAGTTAAGAGCTTGTTTGTAAATAGCCTGCTGTAAACAATGCTAGGTTGTGGAATTACACATTAGATAGCTTTGCCAGAATAGGACTAGAGTTTTCTCAGTCCACATGCTTTTGCATTTAGCAAATGTTGTAATTAGTTGTTACTGAAAGATGGTGATGTGATTACTTGATTGTTTACAACTCCATAATGAGTTGCCAAACGTAATAGAGAGCGTTTGTTATTCTCATCTCATATCCTGTTTCTTGTGAGCTGAAGGAGCTCAAAGTCCATACAGAAAGATAGCATATGCATTCTTCTTCTTGTTTCTCCCTTCAACTCTTTTCGCCATTGTTGACCTACTTTATTACGTATAGACTATTCGTGTAACAAGCCCCTTAGTTTTGGTCATGTTAACACGAATTGCTTTAGGTTCAGTATTTTTAGGAGTTTTTAATCTATGTCAGAAATTTATATGCTAGTAGAAAATATAGAGATTGCGTTGTGCTTTTACTTAATAATTTATATTATATTGTATTGACATGATTGGTGAAGATTCATACAGTTAATTTTGGGAGAAATTAAAAAATAGTCAGATTTACAAGTGGTCATTCAAAAATAGCCACACTTTCAAAGTAATCGAAATTTAGCCACTTTTCATGTAAAGATAAATCTGAAAGAAAACACTGTTCAAAATCCGGAAAATACTCCAGTATATTATACTGGAAGCTCCAGCATAAGTATATTGGAATTCTAGCATAATATAATGGAGTTTCAGCATAAGTATACTAGAACTCCAGCATAATATAATATTATAATGGAGTTCAAGCAAAGTATACCGGTCCTGTATAATATGCTGGAAGTTCATACACAGGTGCTCGAATCTCCTGGAACTTTTCGCGTGTTGGAGTTCCAGCATAATATGCTGGAAGTTCATACACAGGTGTACCGAACCCCAGTATATTATGCTGGACCGGTTTCTGTTGCAGCAAAATAGTGGCTATTTTTCAATAACTTGGCAAACACTGGTTATTTATGAATGACCAGTCCGAAAACTGACTAGCCTGTGCTATTTTTACGTTAATTTTACGTTGCTTGGGATTGAGGTGTAGTCATTATCACAAGAGTTAAATGAAATTCTAGTGGCTTAAAGAGTATTTATCACATGGTAAAATAGTTTTCATCTGCCAAATATTTGCATTCTGAATGAATCAGTGGTACAAGCCTCTTGTGGAGGAAGTCAAAATGTAAAATTTAAGAGCCAGGAACAAACTTAGTTGCATAAAGCCATGCATTGTTAGCAACAGGGTTGTCAAGGTGATCCAAAAGGTTCTCAAGAGGGCCTTTGCCAGTGACAATAGCTTGAACGAAGAATCCGAACATGGAAAACATAGCCAATCTTCCATTCTTGATCTCCTTAACCTTGAGCTCGGCAAAAGTAGTTGGGTCATCTTCTAGATCAAGTGGGTCAAAGTACTGGCCACCTGGGTAAAGATTGTTGCCATCACCAACTCCAGGAAGCCCATTAATTCTGAAACCTTCTACAAGGCCCATTAGCACTACTTGGAAGCCCAAAACTGCTAGAATGCTCTGAGCATGGACAAGGTTTGGGTTGCCCAAATAGTCCAGTCCTCCTTCACTGAAGATTTGGGCTCCAGCTTTGAACCATACTGGTTCTTTGAAATCCACTTTCACCCATTTCTCAAGAACTTCTGGAGTAATGCAACCCAGTGCCCCAAGCATGGCCCATCGCCCATGGATGACCTGGAATTGTTACAATTTTAATCAGCATCAATCTATTAACTACGTCTCAATCCTAAATTAGTCGTCCTCAGTTATACAAATCTTATGTAACATTTAGAAGATCAATTATCCTTTTTTCCATAATTGTTCGATAACTTTTCTCTTTTATACGGACTTGAAACTTACTAGTAAAAGAAAAAGAAAGTACCTCAAGAGCTCTATTCTTTGCAAAGGCTTCAGGATCAGCTAATAAACTAGCTGTGTCCCATCCGTAATCACCGGGAAATTCTCCAGTCAAGTAGGAAGGAGTTTGAGCAGAAAAGGGTCCCAAGTACTTGACACAATCAGGTCCATACCACAATTCATTACTCTAACAACATAGAAGAAAATGACAAGACAACACATCTTAGCATAAGCGGATGCAATATAGTTGTTCAACTGATCAATTAAGTATTTTCTTACGCGATACATAAAGAACGAGATGAAAAATTTACCATGGTGAATTTGGCAGAGCCCATGGGAACTACATCTCTAAGAGGGTTGGCATATTTGGTCTGGCCCAAGAATGGAGTTGCTCTAACAACAGTGGCTGAGCTACCGGTTGCTGCCATTGATGCCATTCTCTTTCTCTCCCTTTCTTGATTTCTCTCTCTTGGACCTCACATTTGACTAAGTTTCTTGCACAATGTATATATACAAGTGCTGGAAAAATATGGAGGGTCCCATCCCAAAGGATACTACTTCTTGTGTTTAGAAAGTGACAATATTACGTGGGTGGCTAAGGTTGCAGGGACAGAAAATTGTGGTCGGATATACTTTTAAGTTTCTGCATCAACCAATGAGAAGTGTTTAGTAGATTTTTGAGTATCTCCAAGTCATATCCTCCTATCCAGATTATTATCCTTCTGTAGCAAACTGTTAATAACTGAGTAATTACTACTGTAAAACAGAGTTAAGACTACTCATATATAGTGTTGCACAATCCATCATTACTCGCGTACAAGCAGAGATAATCTACAAATTTTAAAACGTTTTAATTTAAAATCTCTTGGAAATAATTACCAACGACGATACTTGACTGCTTACAAATAATGAAAACTTTTTGCACATAAATATTACTACTAGATTTGAAAATTTTGGATAGTTTGGCATATTCCACTTTAATTAGTTTTTGTCAAAGCTTAGTTTATTTCAAACCCGATGCACGCCACGGCGAGCTCTAATTATATTTAAATAGTTTCTCCTCATCTAGAATCCTCAATAAGCGTTGATACGGGTAAAATGGGGATAGAGCATACCCCTGTTTTTCGGTAAAAAACGGAAGAAGGGCATGGACGCTCGAGACCGAAGTCGATGCCGGGAACCTTTCGAATCGAGACCTACGTAAGAAGGACGATGTGTGTTCGTCACCGGGCGTGATAAAGCGACGCTCCCCGAACCCAGAACGAGTTCTAAAACCTTGGGGAACACGGTAAGTGATTACACACGATGGATAAAGAGCCGTGATATTAGTACCTGACCGGATATCACGGCGCGGATCTCGCTCGATGTCGGTTACGGATCAGTAATTAACGAGAAATGAAGATTTTTTACCCATTTTAGACTTGTACTAGTGATAGAACTCTCCTACTATATAAATGGGAGGTTTTTTTCTTTTGAGAGACACATTGTAACACGCAAGCCAAGGCAATACAAATTCATTTTTTGCTTTCTAGCTATTGCGAAAGTTCTTACATAACTGTTTGTTCTTCATCTGATTTGGGTTCGAACTAAGGGTTCGATCGAGGGCGAAACTAATGTTCAACCTAGGTTCAGGCTGGGCCGTAACATTACAATTGGTTTGATTATTCATTTTGTCTTTAACTCATTATTCTAATATTCTTGATTATTTGTGTTGAATCAATCCAAATATCCTTAAAATCGCATACAAATTAAATTGTTATATATTTTAAGGATAAATAGTTTGGGTCCCACCACGAGGATAAGGATAATAGTGGTTATTTGATATAAATCTCCACAACACACTTTATTTTACGCTTGTTCTTTAAAGTCTTAATTTTAGGCCAGTTTAAAAATATCAAATTCTCAGTCTGCCCACTTGAACGTTGACGCTGAGTCTGGCCATCATGGCGAAAACAATAATCTGGTACCTAGCAACGAGGTGCCTCATGCTGATCCCAATGGAGTCGCAGTTGTGGATCCAATCGATTCTAACTCACAGGTGGCCATCGACGTCAATCTGCCAACTGATCCCGAAAATAACGTTTGCGGAGGATCCCGACTAGGAGCTCGAGAAGCGCCCAAAGGCGATAGGTTACGCTTACGGTTAATCTTCGAAATGTTGCAGGCTCACTGAACAGGTGGCGATATCGCAACTACAAAATTAAAGCCACGCCTCTAGCAGGGTTGAGCCCGAACAATCCCAGGAAAACATCCGAAGAAATGAACGGATCACCGAGAGACCGGGTGAAGCTGAGCCCGGGGTCAATTTCCAAATAATGAAAATGCTTGAAGCATTAACAAAGCGGGTGGAGTCATGTGAAAAGAAAATTGAGACCAATGACAAGAAGGTGAAAACATACAATTCAGGGTCGATCAAATCCCGGGAGCACCCCTGATATTGAAAGGGCCGGATTCTAAGAAGTTTATCTAGAAGCCTTTTCCTCCGAGCGCAACACCGAAGCTGATCCCAAAGAGGTTTTGTATGCCTGATATCCCAAAATATAACGGAACCATGGATCCGAATGAGCATATGTCCTCCTATACATGCGCAATCAAAGGGAACGACTTGGAAGATGATGAAATCGAGTTGGTGTTACTGAAGAAGTTTGGGGAGACTTTGTTTAAAGGAGCAATGATATGGTATGACAACTTAACCCAAAATTCTATTGACTCGTTTGCTTGCAGATGCTTTCGTAAAGGCCCATGCCAGGGACACCAAGGTCGAGACCAGAAAGTCGAACCTTTTTAAGGTTAAACAAAGAGACAACGAGATGCTCAGGGAGTTACACGTCGAGTATCCAAATGGAATGGATGGACCTGCCTCCGACTGTAGATGATTGGGCCGTTTAGGAATTTACTCAAGGGCTTAACCTTTGAAGCCCCTTGGCTTCACAGCAGCTAATTTTTTTTTTGGTAGAGTACCTAGTGGTAACTTGGGCCGACATCCACAACAGGTACCAGTCAAAGATCAAGGTCGAGAACGACTAACTCGGAGCCCCTTCTGGGTCTATTTATCCCATCAGGGCCGACGATAGGTCTAAGAGAGTCACCGATCATGAGCCAAGACCGGTCCGGGATCGATACCAACCATACAGCGCGGATCGAAGGGGAAATGGGTCCGGGCGTCACCCCACAAGGAACGAAAAGAGAGGTGATCGAGGGCTTAGTAGCCAAGCTCTGATGAGCAAAAATGGTTTTGACAGGCCACTCGGGGGTAGGGAAGCACCGAGATTATCAGAGTATAACTTCAATGTTGATGCTACCAACATCGTATCAGCCATCAGGCGTATCAAGGAGACCAAGTGGTCCCGACCATTGTAGTCCGACCCTACCCAAAGAGATCCTAACTTGATGTGTAAGTATCACGACATTCATGGCCAGAGGACCGGGGATTGCCGACAATTGAGAGAAGAAGTTACTGGTTGTTCAATAACGGACACCTTCGAGAATTTTTGAGTGATCGAGCAAAAAACCACTTCAGGAACAGGGACGCCAATATACATTCCGAACAAGAGGAGCCTCAGCACGTCATCAACATGATCATTGAAGGGGTCAATATCCCCCAAGAGTCAATGATAAAGCGCACTAAAGTATCTATCACAAGGGAAAAATGCACCCGAGATTATGTCCCGTAGGGAACCCATTTCGTTCAGTGACGAGTATGCCAAGGGAATTGTACATCCTCACAATGATGCGCTGGTAATATCCGTACTTATCAATTAGTCTCGAGTTAAACGTATGTTGATTGATCTAGGTAGCTCGGCCAATATCATCCGATCGAGGGTCGTAGAGCAATTGGGGTTACAAGACCAAATAGTGCTGGCAGTACGGGTGTTAAACGAATTTAACATGTCATGCAAAACCACTAAAGGGGAGATAACCCTGTCGGTGAACACCGCCAGGACGATCCAAGAGACAAGGTTCAACGTGATCGAAGGGGACATGAGGTACAACGCCTTATTCGAAAGGCCGTGGGTACACAACAAGAGGTCGATACCCTCGACCTTGCTCTAGGTGTTCAACTTCCCTACGCTGGAAGGAGTCAAGACGGTCTACAGAGAGCAGCCGGTTGCAAATGAGATGTTCACAGTCGATGAGGTAATCCCGGTGCCCGCAGTTTCAACATCAAGGAATGCAGAGCCAACCAGAAAGAAAGAGATTAAATAGCAATCACTGATGCCGGTCTCGGTCGAACCAGAGGAATGATGAATAGACGAGGATGATGATTACGGAGTTCCGGGATCGTTCATAGCTCCTGATGACACCGACGCCACTAAATCGACGGTCGAAGAGTTAGAGCAAGTCATATTAATCGAACACCTATCGAATCAAAAGGTATAACTGGGCACGAGATTAACCCCCCTAGCTCAGGAAAAAACTCATTAATTTTCTTAAAGCTAACATAGATTGTTTCACTTGGTCTCATCTTGACATGACAGGGATCGCACCGGAGGTAACCACTCATAAGTTGAGTTTAGACCCGAAGTTCCATCCGGTTAAGCAGAAGAGGATACCGTAGTCTGACGTCAAGCATGCGTTCATCAAGGACGAGGTATCCAAACTCTTTAAAATAGAGTCCATTCGGGAATTTAAATAAACGGACTGGCTAGCTAACGTAGTGGTAGTGCCTAAAAAAGGGAATAAGTTAAGAATGTGTGTAGATTACAAAGATCTAAATGAGGCATCCCCCAAGGATTCTTTCCCTTAACCTAACATCAATCGGATGATCGATGTGACGACCGAGCATGAGATACTCAGCTTTCTCGATGCCTATTCCGGGTATAACCAAATTCTGATGGACCCGAATGATCAAGAAAAGACTTCTTTTGTCACTAAACTTGGCACCTACTGTTATAATATAATGCCGTTCGGATTAAAGAACGCTGGTGCCACCTATCAATGCCTAGTAAACCAGATGTTTAAAGAACAAAGAGGAAAATCAATGGAAGTTTATATTGACGATATGCTAGTCAAGTCCCTGAGAGAAGAGGACCATTTTAAACATTTGGAGGAGACCTTCAACATACTGAAGAAATATAATATGAAACTGAACCCGGAGAAATGTGCATTCAAGGTCGGATCAGGAAAATTCCTCAGGTTCATGGTATCCAATCGAGGGATCGAGATCAACCCCGAAAAAATCAAAGCCATAGAGGACTTCACTATGGTGGACAATGTCAAGGCCGTTCAAAGACTGACCGGGCGTATAACCGCCCTATGTCGGTTCATCTCGAGGTCCTCAGACAAAAGCCATCATTTCTTCTCACTGTTAAAGAAGAAGAACAACTTTTCCTGGACCCCAGAATGCCAGCAAGCTTTGGAAGAACTCAAACGGTACCTTTCGAGTTCGCCCCTACTGCACACTCCGAAGACAGATGAACAAATGTACCTCTATTTAGCGGTTTTTGAGGTGGCGGTAAGTGGAATCTTAGTCCGGGAGGAAGAAGGTACGCAAATTTCTAATTTACTATGTCAGTAGAACTCTAGGCGAGGCCGAATCAAGGTATCCTCACCTGGAAATATTGGCGCTTGCTTTTCTAAGCGCCTCCAGAAAGCTAAAGCCATACTTTCAATGCCACCCCATATGTGTCGTGACCTCTTACCCACTAAGAACCATCATGCACAAACCCGAGCACTCGGGCCGGCTGACCAAATGGGTCGTTAAAATTAGCAGGTATGATATCGAGTATCGACCCCGAACCGCCATAAAATCTCAGATTTTGGTAGACTTTGTGGCCGACTTTATGCGGGCCTTAATACCCGAAGTCGGAAAGGGAATTACTATTAACCTCGGGGACCATTTCGAGAATCTTGACACTTTTTACACACGGTTTCTCGAATGTGAAGGGGTCCGGGATCGGCATCGTATTAAAATCGCCTACGAGAAATGTAATTAGGCAATCTGTTAGAGCTGTGAAATTGACTAACAATGAGACCGAGTATGAGGCCATGATTGCAGGTCTAGAATTGGCTAAAAGCCTTAGGGCCGAGGTGATTGAAGCTAAGTGCGACTCCCTCCTCATGGCAAATCAAGTTAACGGAATGTTCGAAGTAAAAGAAGAACGCATGCGAAGGTACTTGAAAATATTGCAGGTAACCCCGCATCAATTCATGGAATGGACCCTAGAGCACGTACCCCGAGATCAGAAAAACGAGGTCAATGCACTGGCAAACTTGGGGTCGTTGGTCGATGCCGATGAACTCGATTAGGGAATAGTAGTGCAGCTAATGAATTCGGTGATAGAAGAAGGCCACGCCGAAGTGAACTCAACGAGTTTAACTTGAGATTGGAGGAACAAATACATAGACTACTTGAAGACATGAAAATTGCCACCGGATCCCAAAGAATAGAGGGCCCTACGCACCAAGGTTGCCAAATTTAGCTTGGTTGAAGGGGAATTATTCAGGACAACCTTCAACGGCCCGCTAGCTAGATGCTTGGGACTGGGAGAGACCGAATATGCTATGAGAGAAGTTCACAAAGGCATTTATGGGAACCATTCAAGGGCGGAATCTTTGGTTCAAAACTAATTAGGGCCGACAATTAATAGACCGAAATGGAGAGAGATGCAAAGGACTTTGTACGAAAATGTGACGACTGCCAAAGACAAACCCCGATGATCCATCAACCGGGAGAAATGCTCCACTCGGTCTTGTCCCTGTGGCCATTTATGAAATGGGGAATGGACATCGTCGGTCCCGTGTCATGGGCACCCGGTAAAGCTCAATTCATACTATTCATGACCGATTATTTTTTCAAATGGGTCGAGGCTCAAACATTCGAGAAGGTATGGGAGAATGAAGTCATTGAATTCATCTGGGACCACATAATATGTCGATTTGGGATACCGGCAGATTGTTTGCGATAATGGAAAATAATTCGTCGGCAACAAGGTGAATAAATTTTTCGAGGATCACAAGATCAAGAAGATATTGTCAACACCTTAACACCCTAGTGGGAATGGGCATGCGGAATCAACAAACAAGACGCTACTTCAAAAACTAAAAAAGAGGTTGACCGGTGCGAAAGGGAAATGGAAGGTGATCCTGCCCGAAGTCATGTGGGCATACCGTACGACTTTAAAATCTAGCACTGAGGCCACCCTATTTTCCTTGGTGTATGGAGCCGAAGCCTTAATACCAATCTAGGTGTGAGAACCGAGCCTCAGGTTCCAGTATGCGATCGAAGAGGTAAACGGCGAGGCCATGATCACGAGCTTGGAACTATTGGATGAAAGGTGGTTGGTCGCCCTGGTTCGATTGGCCGCCCAGAAACATCGAATAGAAAGGTATTACAAACGAATAGCCAACCTCCGACACTTTCAAGTCGGGGACTTGGTGTTGAGGAAAGTAACATTACACACCAGCAACCCGAACAAAGGGGAAGTTGGGACCGAATTGGGAAGGACCGTATCGAGTTGTCGGAATAACCAGCAAATGCTCGTATAAACTTGAAGCGGGAAATGGGGTACAACTACCGAACAACTAGAATGTGACACACTTAAAGCGGTACTACTGCTAAGGTACAAACTCAATTACTTTTTAATCATGTTATAAATCGGACGAACGTATACAGGTAATCGGCCAAGTACAGATGTGGCTATTAGGTCTGAAAGCATGTGTTGCACTCTTTTTTTCTTGAACCGGTTTTGTCCCAAATTAGGTTTTTCAAAAAGGTTTTTAATGAGGCAACAGTAAAATGTGCTAACTTAGATTTGAAGACCGACTTCAAACCGGAGTCAATGATGTCTGCTTCAAGTCCACAGTATTCGAGCCCTCAGGAGTTCGATCTCGACTACTGGGGGACATCACCCTCGGATTAAGGTCTTTAGCAAGGGAAAAAGAAAACTTTGTGTGCTAAAAGCTAAGGCTTGGTGGTTAGGATTCATTGTAAGGGCCAAACGGTCGCATGAACCGTGCCCACATAGTCCACTCTAGCCGTTGCACAAGTTTTTATACGCTTTTGATCGTGTACCCTGCATACTAAGAAATGAAAGAAATTTCAACTTCCCTTACACTTTGTTACTGCGCATTTTTTCTTCTTCGATCCCGAATCCTAAAGCCCACGGGCTACGCCTACTCGGGGACTATCGAGTCCCGGAGGCACCAAACCTATTAGGCGGTGCCCAAATATAAAAGGCTACGACCACTCTAAAAATAGCTAGGAGACATCCGAAGTCCGTAATCAAAAAGTAAGGCCTTTACGAAAATTTAAAACCTACCAAAAGGTTACCCTCGGCAAAAACATTGTCTAAAAACACTTAAGCATCTTGGAAACATCCGGTCTCACTGAGGATTTGAAGCCACAGGCAAACAAATTGCATCAAAGTCGGGCTTCGTTTGAACCTCCGAAAAATGAATGCCTCAGAACTACATCTGATTCTATGCTAAGGCATAAAAAACAATACACAAATAGAAATTGCAAGAAAATGATGGAAAAGTAAAGACATGATATTGCCAAAAAGAGAAAAGTTTTATATATATTTCAAAATATATTTACAAAGGCCCGATAGGACGTCCTCAAAATAAACAAAAAAATACATAAGGAAAAATAAAAAAAAAAATGGAAAAGTACTAAGGCATCTACGCCTGGTCTTCACCGGGGCCCGACTCGTCGCCAGAACCGTCGGATCTCTCGGAGCCCTCGGAACCCTCAAAGACATCGGGAAGGCTTGTAGATCTCCTTTGCCTCGGCCTCGAGCCTCCTAGCTTCCATGATCTTGGCCGATAGGTGAAAACCTCGAGCGTGGATCTCTTCGAGGATCTCTCTCTGGGATAGCCGCTTTATATATCCAGTCTTTGTCTTTAAGTGGGTCTTGGCCACCTCCGCATCAACCTTGTACTGGGCTATAGTTTTCTTGGCATCAGTAGAGGTTGTATCCAATTTGGACCTCAGTGCCGCATATTCTATTCCAAGAGCATCACGTTCCGTGATGGCCGAGCTCAGCTGTGCTCGGAGATCATTGTTCAATCAGGACCACTTATTGGCTTTGTTCTTCGCCACCTGAAGTTGGTTCTTGACCAATGCAGCTCTGCCTTCGCATCTTCCTTCTCCAAAGCCAGCAGGTCCATCCTGCCCTTCCACACTTCGGTCGTGGCCTTGACCTCGTCTATCTCAGCCCGCAATTGGTCGATCAGGTCTATCCTTTGTTGGACCTGCAAAGTTTTGTTGTTAGTCACCACGACTAGATGTTCATTTTTAGCTTCAAATATCTTAAACTTCTCAACTAGGTCAGCGTGCTCCTGCTTCAGAGTCGAGGCCTCATTTTGATCTTTTTCCAGCTCGTCCTGGAGAATCGGGAGATCTTTAAAGGCCTCGTCCTGTTGCTCACTAAGAGCCCTGTACATGTCCTTCTTCTGGACCTTCTCCTTAAGCTCGAACTTGATCTGGATAATCTCCAAGTAGTACCGGAGGAAGCTTTCATGGTGAAGCACTGAAGCCTAAAAAATAATAAAGTTAGTAAAGGACATCAAAGTCTAAAGAAATATTCACAAAGGGATACAAAGGGATGATGCCTTACCCAGTTCAACTCTTGTTACGCCTCATTGAAGAGGCTTGACGTGCCCACCTCATTCATCTTTGCCTGGTCCTCCTTGGTCACCAGTTATCAGAGGTATCTAGCTACGCCTATCAGATCATACATGACCTGGGCATCCTTCGGGATTGTGAGAACAATTGTTCTCTTGTGCTTGAGGTTCATGCTCGGCGTAGGAAATTGCTTCACTAGTTTTGGGCTCGAACTCGGCCTGCCAGCTCCCGATGGCACATCTTTCTTCAGGACCTCCAGGTGACCAAGCCCGAACAAATCCTCATGTGCGGCCATGTCCATGCCGCCGAAAAATGAGTTGAGGGGATCATCTGGACCCTGCGCTCCCTTACTTGAGTTTTCTTTACACCCTTGGGCCACTTCGAGCATGGTCTCGGTATAGGAGGGCTTCTCCATGATGTAGATAACACAAGTCACCTCCTTTGGAATGGGAGCGGCTTCTTGGGAGGCCGTAACCTCCATCTCCGCTTCAGGTTCTCGAGTTAGAAGGGGATCGACCTCGTGGTCCTCTTCCTCAGACGTCGCCTGCTCCCCCTCATTAAGGGGAGACCCATGAGCAACGAAGAGGTCGTCTTCTTCAGGCTCATCCCTGAGCCGGTAGAGAGAGTCAGGGTCCGGTACCCTGGACTTGGTGCTCTTCTTGGGCCTTCGAACCCGGGTGGCCGCTCTTTTCTTCCTCTTCGCCTCGGGGTTCAGGGAACCTATTGACTTTCTCTTTTTATTCTTCTTCTCGTTCTTCGCGGAAACCCCAGACTGTCCCGAAATGGTGGGCTCAACAAGGAAGCACAAATCCTTGTCCTCATCTAGCGGCCTAAATTCGGAGGTCTTAGGCAGACCTGTAAGAAAAGAGAAAAGGTTAGCACTTTATATGTTAAGAGCATGGTGGTTACTATTCAGGGAAGAACCTCACTATGAGAACGGGGCTGCCATTTGCCCTTCAAAAGTTTTCGCCATTCGCTCGGAGTATGACATCTGGTTACAGATCCCCTCGATCCACTCCTTGAATCGGGGCATTGTATCGGGAACTTGGGCAATAGCTGCACGACCACAAACACAGGCGATGGGAGAAATAATAAAAAAAATACCCAAGAAAGACATACTTACCAGATGCGTTCCACTCCTCGATGAGCGACGGAAACTTGGGAGGGATTAGGTATTCGGTTTTCACTCTAACGAACCTCCCCTACCAGCCTCGGTCTCGGTCCTAGTTAATGCTTAAGAAAGGACCCTTGATTGCTCGGTGAACGAGCTTGATCAGCCCCCCTCGAAAGATTCTGGGACTATACATGTGGAGTAGATGGTCGAGGGCGAACCGAGGAGATTTAGTGTTATTCATAAAATGGCGTAAGAGGATCACGATCCTCTAGAAGGATGGGTGGATTTGCCCATGGCACACCTTGTACCTTTTGTAGAAAGAAAGAACTATGGGGTCCACTGGTGCGAGTGTGAAGGGGTAAGTGTAAACACTCAGATACCCCTTCACGTGGGTGGTAATATCGTTATCGAGCCCGGGAATGACCACATCCTTACCCTCCCATTTACAGTCCACTCGGACTATGGGTAAGGTTTCTTCGGTGACGGAGCATATGCATAATCATGCTCCCTTGCCTCGATCTTGTTGGCTAGAGGCCTTCTCGACCTTAAAGTCGTCTCCGATAGAGCAACCCCCGGGTATGAAGCTCTCTATGGGGGGGTCTTGGTCCACCTCGAGAACGACCACCTCGGTATCCGCGGCCATGTGAAAGATGAAGGGGTAGCCTGCTGAGGCACTGACTTGGAATTTTTTGCCATTATAATCTTGAAAGTATAGGTCTAAAGAAAAATATAAAGATTTGAAGATGGTATGAAGGTATGAAGGTTCAAAGAAGGTGTATGAAGATGAAGATGAAGGTATAAAGGCTCAATGAACAATGTATGAAGATCTGGAAAAGATAAAAGCCGTTAGAATGTTCGAAGGTAAAGTCTAGAGTCAGAAAGTGGAAGAAGTGAAAATGGTTGAGGCTTTTATAGGGGAAAAATTAATCAATGCATGACGTTTCACATTCAAAGGCAGCCAACCGATGACTAACATGTGTCTAAATTCAGAATGACGCGACTGATGGGATGTTTCGAATTGCCCGTCATCTCAGTTATAACGTACGAAGGAAGAAACCAAGGTTCATCTATCGTTTCCCGTTGTTTCGAAAAACCTACACTCCAGAAAATGAGAGGACTATCTGTATACGGGTAAAATCGGGGATAGAGCATACCCCAATTTCTCGGTGAAGAAAACGGAAGAAGGGCATGGACACTCGAGACCGAAGTTGAGGCCGGGAACCTTTTGTATCGAGACACACGTAAGAAGGACGATGTGTGTTCGTCACAAAGCGTGATAAAACGATGCTCCTCGGATCCAGAACGAGTTCTAAAACCTAGAGAAACACAGTAAAATGTAACACGCGATGGATAAAGGGCCGTGATATTCGTACTTAACCGGATATCACGGCGCGGATCTCGCTCGATATGCGTTACATATCAGTAATTAACGAGAAAGGAAATGTAGTAACCCAACCGGTCATTTTAAGATCTAGCGCATCGTTCGGAGGTTTGAGGCCTTGATTAAGTTCACCTTAGGTATTATGTCTTGTACGTGTGGTCGGAATTGAATTTCGGGAAGTTCAGAGTTGATTTGGAAAGAGAATTCTAATTTCGGAAGCTTTAAGTTGGAAGAATTGACTAAGGTTTGAATATTGAGTAAACGACCTCAAAATAGGGGTTTGAAGATTCCCGTAGGTTCATATATGATTTTGGACTTGGGCGTATGTTCGGGTTGAGTATCGGGTGGCCCGGAAGCATTTCAGCGCTTATTGTGGAAAGTTGGCAGTTTGAAGGTTTTAAAATTTCCTAAGTTTGGTTTGAAGTGGAATTTATTTTCATAGATGTTCGTTTGGGATTCCTAGCCTTGTAATAGGTTCGTATTGTGATTTATGACTTGTACGGAAAGTTTGGTGTCATTCCAGAGTGTTTTGGTATGATTCAGACATGTTCGTTGAAGTTTAAAAGTTTAAAGAAGGATTTTGATCGTCGATTCGCAATTTTAATGTTGTTTGGTGTGATTTGAGGCCTCGATCAGGTCCGTGTTATGATATGGAACTTGTTGGTAAGTTCGTACGGTGTCTCGGGGGCCTCGGGTGTATTTCGGACGAGTCGCGGATCATTTTGGAGCTTTGTTGTATTGCGACGCCGCAAAAGAGGCCAGGCAAGCGCATGAGCAGATTTTGGTTGGTAAGTCTCCTATCTAACCTTGTGAGGGGGAAACTACCCCCTTGGTGATGTAATTGCTAAGTGGTACTAGTTGTGAGTCATACGTACGCATGAGGTGATGAGAGTCTGTACGTAGATAAAGTACGTTTATGTCCGGGTAGACGTAGGACCTTATCATGTAATATTTGAATTATTTGAACTCATTTTGCTTTCTTAATTACTTGAATTTATAATTGAAATTGATTTAAAAATAAATATATGTATACTAGGCCAAGCCTTATCACCTTGAGTTGTTGGCTAGTTATTTGGGAAACAGTAAAGATTATATTTACTTTGTGCTCATGTACTGTATTGTAAGCACATGTCTAGTAATTTGATAACTTCCTTCCTTTCTTGTGGAGCGGGCCAAACTCCTCGGCAGTATAATAGAAGCATCTATGGTTTGCTCCGCTCGACCCTCGACAATGTATATATTATTTTGGATCGGGTCGAACAACCTCGTCATAATCGTGCGTTAAATTGCTAGTAGACTGAAAACTCACGAGATTATCCTTCCGCTGATGCCCGACATTTTACATGGTACTTCTTATCCGTATGTTACTGGTACTTGGTACATCTGAGCTGATGAGGTAGAATAGAAGATTGAGAAATTCGTATTTTAAAAGAAATATTTGGAAGATTAGGTAACTTACAGATTTACCCCATTATGATTGTGTGCTTCACATCTGCTTATTATTTTATTATATTACTTTGTTGGACCTCTAGTAAGTGTCGCTGTCGATCCCTCGTCACTACTTCTTCAGGGTTAGGCTAGATACTTACTAGGTATGCGTTGATTTACGTACTCATGTCGCACTTCTCCACTAAATGTGTAGGATCTGACAGGTTCATTTGGTGATCATCTTGACGCGTAGGCGCACCTGTTAAGGAGACTTTATTTGAGTTGCATTTCAGGCTACGCATCGCAGTCCCTAGAGTCTCCATCATTCTAATTATTTTATCCTATCTTATTTACATTCTGGATAGATGTTGTATTATTATTGTACTCATTAGAAAATGCTCAAGAACTTGTGACACCGGGTTTTGGGGTTATGCTAGTTGATGCTTATGGTTTCGTATATTATTAACGCCTTTCAATTCTTTTATAAACTACAAATATTGTACGTTCCCGTGGATTTGGAAGTGTAAATCTCCTTCCTTATTAAAATCTATGATTTCAAAAGTAATAAAATGAGTAATTAAATTGATAAATCACCGTTGGCTTGCCTGACAGCGACGTTAGGCGCCATCACGACCTATAGTGGATTTTGGTCGTGACAGCTTGGTATCAGAGCGTTAGATTCACTTAGGTCTCATGAGTCATGAGCAACTCTAGTGGAGTCTTGCGGATCGGTACAGAGACGTCTGTACTTATCTTTGAGAGGCTATAGGGCTGTTATGAGCACTTCCCTTCTTGATTCCTCATCGTGCGGTTTGATTCCTTTGAGGCTTATGCCTTTATTTTCTCGCTACTCAACCTTATGCACCGTGGAGCGCTTGCTATCAATTAGGTATTGAGGAGTTGTAATGGTATTGCAGATGTGGTGCATGATGTTTTTCCCTGCGTACTCGAGCGAGTTATTATCGTCGTCTTGTGGAAGGGGGTTATGTCGTTTCATGCCCTGTATCAGTATTGCCTATGGTTTTGAGGCTATGCACAGATTGCTATGATGTTCATGCATTGTTATCGTGCAGTGTTGGTGTAATAATATGGTGCTTGTCTATGTGTCGAGGGAGTGAATGACCCGGAAGGGGGTTTAGGGGTCGACATTTAATTCCAGCGGGGGAAAAGATAATCGGTCTATGGATGCTCAGGCCTTGGTTGATGGAGTAACGAGACTTGATATTTTGGGCGTGGTGGAATCCTCATTTGTGATGTGGTGTCGTCGTCCTTGTTGGAACATATTAAGGTTCGCCAGTGTTATGGTCTTCTTGATTTGCCTTCAGATCGAGGTGCGGTGAAATAGTGTCTGAGAAGTGGTTGTCAGAGATAGCAGTATGGAGCAGTTTCAGAATCGAATCAGTGTTTCGAATGCTAGCGGCTAGAGAAAGATGACCTTCGAGGAGGCTTGGTGTTGGAAGCAATTTATTAGTTCAGGTGCTACAGGTATGGATTTGATTTGAGGCAACATTTGGGCTGCAAAGTATGAGGAAGGACATGGAGGGAGGTGTCTCGCAGTGATTGAATTACTAACAGGTCAAGTATGAAAAGCAGAGGTCGAGAAGTCACTTAAAAGAGATGGTTTAACCGAAGTGGGAGTAGCGAATTAGCATATTAATTCTGTGGTAGGATAGCCACATGCCTTGATAAAAGTTTAAAATGATTTGGGAATCGTGGTGGAAAGTGACTAGGTCTATGGATTTTATTTGGGATGGAGACTACGACACCGAGGAAGATTGAATATGGAAGAAATGAGTTTGTTTGGAATGAAGAGGGGCATAAAAGCTTGATTTTCGTTATGGGATATGACGTGACTTCGAGTTTGAAAATGTAATGTCGGACTGTCAGTTGATGTCAATGGGGGATGAACAGACTTTTACAAATGGTGGGCGAGCATGGGTCAGGAAAATTTACTGATTTCGTGGTAGTTGTACCCAATACAGGGTTGTTGGAAAATGTCGGTATGAAATTCCACTGGTGGGCTATCTCCGGTGAACAAGTTAGCGGTTGGGTGATTTTGATAAAGTTTCTATGAGGAGTTCTACTTACTACCCAGTAGAAGGTCAGGTATGCAATCGTGGATGATAATTCGGAATGTTCATGAGAAGTTTGACAAAAAGTTTTTGAGAAATTTGGCGAGCTAAAGGTGCGAGGTCAGGGTAATTAAGAAGGAGGAATCTTTGTGGGTTCTAGGTTTATGTAATTGTAGCTTAAGGTATTATGGCTTGTACGTGTGGTCGAAATTGAATTTCGGAAAGTTCAGAGTTGATTTGGAAAAAAAATTCTAACTTTGGAAGCTTTAAGTTTGAAGAATTGACTAAGGTTTGACTTTTGAGTAAACGACCCCTAAATTGGGGTTTGAAGGTTCCAGTAGGTTCGTATGATAATTTTGGACTTGGACGTAGGTTCGGGTTGAGTATCGGGTGGCCCGAAAGCATTTCGGCGCTTATTGTGGAAAGTTGGCATTTTGAAGGTTTTAGAATTTCCTAAGTTTGGTTTGAAGTGGACTTTGGTGTCATCGATGTCCGTTTGGGATTCCGAGCCTTGGAATAGGTTTGTATTGTGATTTATGACTTGTACGCAAAGTTTGGCGTCATTCCGGAGTATTTTGGTATGATTCGGACGTGTTCGTCAAAGTTTAAAAGTTTAAAGAAAGATTTCGATCATCGATTCACAATTTCGATGTTGTTTGGTGCGATTCGAGGCCTCGAGCAGGTCAGTGTTATGTTATGGAACTTGTTGGTAAGATCGGACGGGGTCCCGGGGGCCTCGGGTGTGTTTCGTATGAGTCACGGATCACTTTGGAGCTTTGTTGTATTGCTGAAGGTCCTGAGTACTGATGCAATCGCACCTGCGGAAAGAGTGCCGCAGATGCGACTCCACAAAAGCGGCCAGGCAAGTGCAGGAATGGATTTTGGTTGGGCAGTGCTGGGGCAACAGATTCGGTCGTGTCGCCGTAAAACCGGGACCGCACCCGCAGATACGCAACAGGGACGCAGAAGCGGCCGACGACCTGGCCTGGGTTCTCGTAGGTGTGAGATTTAAAGACGCAGAAGAGACCTTCTGGACCGCAGAAGCGGAATTTTCTGGGCATTGTGATCTTTAAAAAAAATGGGTTTGGCTTATTTTCTTTCATTCTTTCTTGGCTTGGGCGATTTTTGGAGAGTTTCAAGGGGATATTTTCATCAATCATTGCAAGGTGAGTAATTCCCACACAATTTTAGTGAAATACTTGGATTATATACGGATTGTTACATGGAAATTTATAAAAATTGTGGGATTTTAAGAGGAAGATCTAGAATTGATATTTTTAGATTTTCACCATGATTTTGGAAATGGAATTATGAATAAATTATATATTTGAGATCGTGGTGTTATAGGTAAAGTTTATCTTCAAATATTTTTGGAATCCGAGCATGTGGGCCCGAGGTTTAACTTTATTGACTTTTTAAACGGAGTTGGAAATCATTATAAATTGTTAAATTGTAAGTATTGGAGTATATTTTGATTGATTTACACGTTATTTGACTAGTTTCGGGATGTTTGGCTTTGAGTTGAGGTGTTAGAGAGGCGTTGGAGCCGGTTATGAAACTTCGAAGCAAGGTAAGTGTCATGACCCAAAAACCTAACCTGTCGTGATGGCGCCTATCATGGAACTAGGCGAGCCGACTCATTCCAAAACAAATCGATATTTTCATTTCAAGGATAATTTCAAGGCTATATAGCGTAAAAACTTTTGTAAAGGAGTTCAAATCAAAATAAAAATGCGGAAAAGAAAAGTCCGACATCGGGGTGTCACTACTCATGCGCATCTACTACAATTTGTCTAACAATATCAAGACTAACATAGTCTAAAAAATAGCTAATACAACTAAAGGAAGATAGGAGGGAGAAGAGCAGGGCTGCGATCGCCACGCAGCTACCTTGCTATCCCCGAGAAAGATTTGCAGCCAGAATAATCAACAATGGCTACCGTATCCAGCTACACCTGGATCTGCACACAAGGTGCAAGGAGTAACGTGAGTATGCCAACTCAGTAAGTAACAACAACAAATAAAGACTGAGCAGTAGTGACGAACAATAAAGCATATCAAGTTCATATCACAAAAATTCAGTAAAGTACAGCATGCTTCAAAAATCAGTGTTTGAATCAAATCATCTCGTTTAAACCCGGTTCGAGTAAAAATCATTTAAAGATATTTTTCAACAGTTTTTTTTTCAAACAAAGGCTCAATGCAAAGGTGAGAAAAAATAATGAAATCATAAACAGCCCCTCGGGCAAAACATCACTCATATACAGCCCCTCGGGCAAACCTCGCAGTCACTCGTGCCTCTCGGGCATACCTCACAATCACTCTTGCCACTCGGGCATACCTCACAATCACTCTTGCCACTCGGGCATACCTCACAATCACTCATGCCTCTCAGTCACTCAGCACTCGGCACTCGCACTCAGTAGGTACCTGCACTCACTGGGGGTGTGTACAGACTCCGGAGGGGATCCTTCAACCCAAGCGCTATATCAAGCCAAATCATGGCATAAATCACTCAAGCCCTCATCATATATCGAACATACTGCAGCGTGTAGCCCGATCCCATAAATATCCTCACAAATCAGGCCCTCGGCCTCACTCAGTCATAAACCTCTCAAGCCACTCGGGCATTTCAGTAAAAACGGGACATCCGGCCTAAAACAATATTTATATGCATCAAAATAGAGTCATAAAACTGAGTTATGCACTAAATAAGTATAACCATGACTGAGTATAGATTTTCAATCGAAAACAATGAGAGGATAGTAAGAAAAGGCCCCTAAGGGTCCAAACAGCACTGGCACAAGGCCCAAACATGACATTCAGCCCAATTTACAGAAACTCTTTCTAAAACATATAAGTATCATATAATTTCAACAAAATATGCAACTTCACAGTTACTACGGGACGGACCAAGTCATAATCCCCAATAGTGCATGCCCACACGCCCGTCACTAGCACGTGCGTCACTTTAAAATAGTAAAATAATACGAAAAATCTGGGGTTTCATACCCTCAGGACTAGATTTACAATCGTTACTTACCTCAAACCGGTCAAATCTCTACCCCGCAATGCTCTTGCCTCTGGACTCGGCCTCCAGATGCTTCAAATCTATTCACAATCAGTACAGTACCATCAACATACGCTAATGGAATAAATTCCACAAGAAAAACTATCAAATTGGCCCAAAAACCCGAAATTGGCTCAAACCCGGCCCCTGGGCCCACGTCTCGAAATCTGACAAAATTTATAAAACTAGAAAGCCCATTCACTCACGAGTCCATACATACAAAATTCATCAAAATCCGATATCGTTTGGTCCCTCAAATCCTTAATTTAAATTCTCCAAAATCCCAAGCCCTAACCCCTCATTTTCACTCCAAAATCTTACTAATTAATGATGAACAAAGCCATAGATTCACGAAATTTATATCATTATGGGTTAGGATCACTTACCCCAACGTTGCTCCTTGAAAACCTTCGAAAAATCGTCTCTCTCCCGAGCTTCTCAAATCCAAAAATTGAAAAATGAAGACAAAACCACGAGTTGGGGCTTTTCTTCCCAGCACATTCGCACGTGCGGCCAAATATCCGCTCCTGCAGAACCGCACCTGCGAGAACCACTTAAGTCCTCAAATTCCGCACCTGCGCCCCAGGTTCTGCACCTGCGGGCGCACTCCTGCGCAATACTTCTGCTTCTGTGGAACCGGCTCAACCCTTCCTTTCCGCATCTGCGCTCAAGGCCTCGCACCTGCGGGCTCGCAGATGCGGCAAATCCTTCGCACCTGCGTTCGCAGCCTTGGCCTTCCATTTCTGCATCTGCAGCTACCCCAAACGCACCTGCGACTCCTCCTTCCGCAGGTGCGGAAATATCAGAAGCAACAACTTCAACTGCATTTTCCAACTTCAACAAATCCGTTAAACACTCAGAATCGCCCCGAGGCCCTCAGGACCTCAACCAAAAATACCAACAAGTCATATATCAACATACAAACTTAGTCGAACCTTCGAATCACTCAAAATAACATCAAATTATCAAATTACCCTCGGATTCAAGCTTAAGAACTTCTAAACTTCCAAATTCGACAACAGATGCCGAAACCAACCAAACCACGTCCGAATGACCTCAAATTTCGCACACACGTCACAAATGACACTACGAACCTACTCCAACCTCAGAAATTCCATTCCGACCCCCGATATCAAATTTTTCACTGTCGATCAAAATCACCAAATTTTCAACTTTCGCCAATTCAAGCCTAATTCTACCACGGACCTCCAAATCACATTCCGGATGCACTCCTAAGTCCAAATTCACCTAATAGGGCTAACGGAACCATTATAATTCAAATCCGAGGTCAAATACTAAAAAGTCAAACTTGGTCAACTCTCCCAATTTAAAGCTTCAACAATGAAATTCTTTCTTCCAATTCGATTCCGAAATACATGCAAAACCAAAAACGACGATTCACACAAGTCAAAGTACACCATACAGAGCTACTCATTCCCTCAAACAACCGAGCGAAGTACAAATGTTCAAAACGACCGGTCGGGTCGTTAAAGTAAGTCTCATATCTAACCTTCAGAGGGGGAAACTACCCCCTAGGTGATGTAATTGCTATGTGATACTAGTTGTGAGTGGTACATACGCATGAGGAAACGGGAGTCTTACGTAGCTAAAGCATGTTTATGTCCAGGTAGACTTAGGACCTTATCATGTAATATTTGAATTATTTGAACTCATTCTGTTGGCTTAATTACTTGAATTTATAATTGAAATTAATTTAGAAATAAATAAATAAATAAATAAATATATATATATATATATATATATATATACACACACACACACACACACACTAGACCGAGCCTTATCACTTTGAGTTGTTGGCTAGTTATTTGGGAAACGGTAAATATTATATTCACTTTGTGCTCAAGTACTATATTGTAAGCACGTGTCTTGTAATTCGATAACTTTCTTCCTTTCTTGTGGAGCGGCCCAAACGCTTCGGCAGTATAATAGATGCATTTATGGTTCGTGTCGCTCGACCCTCGGCAGTGTACACATTATTCTGGATCGGGTCGAACGACCTCAACATAATCGTGCGTTATATCGCTAGTAGTCTGAACACTCACGAGATTATCCTTCCACTGATACCCGGTATTTTTACATGGTACTTCTTATCCGTATGTTACTGGTACTTGATACATCTGAGCTGATGAGGTAGAATACAAGATTGAGAAATTTGTATTTTAAAAGAAATATTTCAAAAATTAGAAAACTTACAGATTTATCCCATTATGGTTGTGTGCTTCACATCTGCTTATTATTTTATTATATTGCTTTGTTGGACCTCTAGTAAGTGTCGGTATCGACCCCTCGTCACTACTTCTCCGGAGTTAGGCTAGATACTTACTGGGTACGCATTGATTTGCGTACTCATGCCGCACTTCTGCACTAAATGTGCAGGATCTGACAGGTTCATTTGGTGATCATCTTGACGCGTAGGCGCTCCTGTTGTTGAGACTTTATTTGAGCTGCATTTCAGGCTACGCATCGCAGTCCACCGAGTCTCCATCGTTCTATTTATTTTATCCTATCTTATTTACATTCTGGATAGATGTTGTATTATTATTGTACTCATTAGAAAATGCCCATGCACTTGTGACACCGGGTTTTGGGGTTATGCTAGTTGATGCTTATGGTTTCGTATATTATTAATGCCTTACAATTCTTTTATAAACTACAAATGTTGTACGTTCCCGTGGATTTAGAAGTGTAAATCTCCTTCCTTATTAAAATCTATGATTTGGAAAGTAATAAAATGAGTAATTAAATTGATAAATCAGCGTTGGCTTGCCTGACGACAATGTTAGGCACCCTCATGACCTATAATGGATTTTGGGTCATGACAGGAATTATTTTTTACCTTTTTTAGACTTGTACTAGGGATGGAACTCTCCTACTATATAAATGAGAGTTTTCTTTTCTTTTGAGAGACACATTGTAACACGCAAACCAAGGCAATGCAAATTTATTTTCTGCTTTCTAGCTATTGCGAAAGTTCTAACATAACTGTTTGTTGTTCATCCGATTTGGGTTCGAACCAAGGGTCCGATCGAGGGCGAAACTAATGTTCAACCTAAGTTCAGGTTGGGCATAACATTACAATTGGTTTGATTATTCATTTTATCTTTAATTTATTTATCTAATGTTCTTGATTATTTGTATTGAATCAATCTACATATCCTATTTAATTGTTATCCATTTTAAGAGTAAACAAACGTAAAAAAGAACACGAAAACAAACAAAAATAAAGTAAATTTAAACGACACATAATATACTGAATTGGACCATATATAACCTAAAGATTAATGTTGGCATACAGGAGGTGGAAGCAGTTAGTACTTGCTTGGTACGTACCTAAACATTAACTATAAAATAATTTGGCTTATATATGCAGCTTGTCAAAAATAAAAAATATTTGGAGAAGTTACTCCTTCCCATTTTCTGGGTTCTCATGAATCAGGACTCTCACGTATCTTCATTTGCTAGTGTTATATCCATGGACGGAGCTAGGAGTGCGGAAGGAGTTCACTCAAACCTGCTTTGTCGAAAAATTATAATAAGTATATAAAGTAATTCTTTTCTACGTACTTACTTTTTTTCATTTCTTTTTGTATCCCAAAATGAAAATCCTGCCTCCGCTACTAATAATATTCATATACTACTAATTCTCCTTCCTCCTAGCTAGTTATGTTTCTCCCGTCTTTTAATGATCACCTTTGTAGACACCAAAAAAATTGATGCGTAATGAGTATATTTATCTATTTACCCGAAAAATTGGATAACGTTAAATTTAGATATGGTTCTAAGGGTATGAAAATTTCTTTGATACAAAATGACGTTATAGGTATTTTTTGCTATGAAATAAGAAATGATGGACGGGAAGACTGAAAAATATTAGAAGAACAAGCACCATGAAATCTTCCTCTCCCCCTCCTATTGCAGTCTATCTCCCTTTTTATAGTAGAGGGTCACTACTTTATTTGTAACAACATAATAAAATAATACATATAGTGGAGGACCCATGATGGTTTGTCTCTGCCTTGGTTCCCGCCAAGATTCTCTCCCTCGATGCGGTTGTAACGGCTCTTGTCTGCGAGCTTAGCACTGGCTCGAGCTCGGTGTTAGATCGAACCCCCAGTCTTGGTTCGAGCTCGATTCTGCCTTGGGGCATCAATATTCGGGGCATGTGTCGATCAGTGTTGCCCCGTAGTCCGATTCGTACACGGGCTCGATAACGATATCGAGTTTTGCCGTCGATTTGTCTTATAGTTCGAAGCTCGACGCCCCTACTTCGGAATTCGTCCGAGCTTGTCGCATGGATACCCTACGATTGAAACGTCATTGTCTCGACCAGTCTTTATGACTGAGAACCGGTTTTGACCGTACACAGATAGTCCCCTCGTTTCTCGGAAAGGATGTGGCGAGGAACGATATGATTTCCCTGCGACTCGATCAAGTTTATGCTGACGTTTCTATCGACCCCGACCATGACGTATGTAATGCTCGATCATCTTATGCGTCTTTATAGTCCCCGACTTTATTGAGGATACCTGAATTTTTTCTTCCCCTGTGGGAATTGCCAGTTACCTTCGGTCCTTAGTGACCGAAGAAGATCAATCAGTGATGAATGCAGAGGGGCTTCCTGTCTTTTCAACGAGGCCCAACATGCTTTGAATCGGGTAACTTCTGATGGCGTTTTCGCCACTTCTTTTACACAGGGTTGTAGGTAATTCTAATGTTTCTCCTTTTGTTTGCAGGCTTCGATGTTGCATCACAAGGCTTTTCTCTGAATCAGGGAGGAGCATGATGCCGAGGTTTGGAGCCTCACTGAGAAGAGTGACTCGTAATGGTCGAGTGAGTGATTGTTTGAACTCGAAATAAAGGTAGCCCGTAGGCTTGGCAATCGAGCGAATGATTCGAACTCGATGCAATGTAGCCCGTAGGCATAATGGTCGAGTGAGTGATTGCTCGAACTCGAAATAAAGGTAGCCCGTAGGCTTGGCAATCGAGCGAATGATTCGAACTCGATGCAATGTAGCCCGTAGGCATAATGGTCGAGTGAGTGATTGCTCGAACTCGAAATAAAGGTAGCCCGTAGGCTTAGCAGTCGAGCGAATGATTTGAACTCGATTCAATGTAGCCCGTAGGCTTAATAGTCAAGTGAGTGATTGCTCGAACTCGAAATAAAGGTAACCCGTAGGCTTGGCAGTCGAGCGAATGATTCGAACTCGATCCTGTTTGCATAATAAATCTTGAACATAGAATATCAATAAAGAAGAGAGCTTTCTTTGCAGGTCATTATACATGGATTCATGTTTTGCGTCAGGGCTCGGGCCAACAATATAAGCATGGTTTGTTTTGACCGTTTGACCCTTACAACGTTTCCCGTTGAGACACTTTGTCATGAAATAACGAAGTAACTTCCTTTGCACCGAACTTGATAATCGTCACAGATGCGTTTAATGATAAAGCTCCCCTGTGTACGAGGTTGATTTTAAAGAGGCCTCAGATACTCAGCAGTAGTATCGTTTCCACTATATGGCTGGTATCGATCTCTGGTCGACTTTTGCTTTTTCGTAATGGACCTAGAAGTCAACTGGTCATCTTCGACTCTTATTTTGGATTGATATCGATTGTGCATATCGGTCCAAGCAATAGCTGGGTACTCGATCAGATTTTGCTTCAGCCGCCGTGAAGCCCTCGAACTCCGCTCATTTAGACCTTGAGTGAAAGCTTGAACAACCCAATCGTCTGTGACTGGTGGTAGATCCATTCGTTCCATTTGAAAACGAGCTACGAACTCTCTTAGCATCTCGTTATCCTTTTGTATTATCTTGAACAGGTCCGACTTTCTGGTTTCGACCTTTATAGCTCCGGCATGAGCTTTTATAAAGCAATCTGCAAGCATAGCAAAAGAATCAATGGAGTTAGATGGTAAATTATGATATCAATTTTTTTAATAATACAGATTCGATCTCATCATCTTCCAAATCATTGCCCTTGACGGCACACGTATAAGAAGTGACGTGCTCGTTGGGGTCGGTCGTTTCGTTATATTTGGGTATTTCGGGCATACATAATTTTTTGGGGATTGATTTTGGGGCTGCACTCGAGGGAAAAGGCTTTTGAATGAATTTTTTCGAATCTAGCTCTTTTATCATTGGTGGAGCCCCCGGGATCTGGTCGACCCTAGAATTATATGTTTTTACTTTTTTGTCGTTGGCTTCGACTCGCTTTGTGAGTTCCTCGAGCAATTTAGCAATTTCAGGAGCAGTCCCCAATTCCTGCTCGTTTGATTTCACTACGGCGGGTTCCGTTCTGGGGTGACTTCTCGAAGAAGTGGATTGGAGTTCGGCCCGCTTTGCATATGAGTTCGGCTCTGCAACTGAGCTATCGCTGCTTGTTGGGCTTGCAACTTTTCGAAAATCATACGCAAGCTGACCCCGATTTTTCCCGTGCTGTAGGTGTCTCGGACTATGGACCGAGCACCGCCCTGAACGCTCCTCTCCGGTTTAGAACGTTGATTTGCTTCTAGAGCTATTTGTGAATTGATATTCAGTGGTACTACGGCTCGAATTTCAGGCTCTTCGATTCGATCCTCGTTGCCGTTGTCAGGTAGCCTTCCGGCCCCAGGCACCAAGTTGTTGGTTTTATCTTGAAGGCCGGCTTCGAGGTCGATAGGTAGAGCCATGGATGATTCGAAGTTGTAAGCTGGTGTACTGTAGATTTATATCAAACAATCGCCGTTACTCTTAGCTCCACGGTGGGCGCCAAACTGTTTACCCGAAAAATCGGATAACGTTAAATTTAGATATTGTTCTAAGGGTATGCAAATTTCTTTGATACAAAATGACGATACAGGTATTTTTTGCTATGAAATGGGAAATGATGGACGGGAAGACTGAAAAATATTAGAAGAACAAGCACCATGAAATCTTCCTCTCCCCCTCCTATTGCAGTCTATCTCCCTTTTAATAGTAGAGAGTCACTACTTTATTTGTAACAACATAATAAAATAATACATATAGTGGAGGACCCATGATGGTTTGTCTCTGCCTTGGTTCCCACCAAGATTCTCTCCCTCGGTGCGGTTGTAATGGCTCTTGTCTGCGAGCTTAGCACTGGCTCGAGCTCGGTATTAGATCGAACCCCCAGTCTTGGTTTGAGCTCGATTCTGCCTTGGGACATCGATATTCGGAGCATGTGTCGATCAGTGTTGCCCCGTAGTCCGATTCGGACACGGGCTCGATAACGATATTGAGTTTTACCGTCGATTTGTCTTATAGTTCGAAACTCGACGCCCCTACTTCGGAATTCGTCCGAGCTTGTCGCATGAATACCCTACGATTGAAACGTCATTGTCTCGACCAGTCTTTATGATTGAGAACCGATTTTGACCGTACACATTAACATTGAACATTACCTTTGGCAACTTGTAGGGCACAACAGATTGGCTAGAAGTAGTTTTCATAATCATAGTTCTTTTTTACGACAGGACTATTTTTGGTTACCATGTTGATTGGCAACATAAAGATAATTATTCTCGAGCTACTTTAAATATCACAAATCTATAAAAGAAAAAGACTGCATAAAGAGCAAGATTGCAGCCCTGCATGGAGTGGATGAAATGTGAGATGATCCAAAATCGGCCCGAGAGCCTTAGGAGGGATATCATCAGTGGTCACACAAGTAAAGTTCTTCATATTTTTGTTCTTTCCGCATGGCAAAATTCCTCAAGAGTCTGGATTTAGCTTATATGTGTATAGTGTTAAAATTATTGTATATTAATCGGCTGTATTAATTAAGTAAAATATTCTGTTTTATTTTTCAGGCTAGGTTACCTATCTCTTTTTTTATGGACAGTTACTTTTCCAAGTAAAAATTGGGATTAGTAACCCAGAAAATAAAATATATCACAATAGGTTAAGTATAATGATAGTGTAAAAATTCTTTATATTATTGGTGCATTTTTTTAGGTTACCTTCCTTACATTTATTGATTGGCTACTTCCCTTCCATTTTTGTTTGGTTAGTGCTCTTTTGTTAAAATGGACAGTATATATAGTATTAGTAACATTATAATTTGGTCTATATGGGCTAGACTTGCCCAAGTAATCTGTCTAGAATGGAACAGATCATATAGTCCGGCTTAACGTTCTTGACATATACCAGGTGCTTTTTTCAGCGTATGGATAATTTGGTGCTGGAGAACATATGTGACTGTTTATCCGAAAAATCGGATAACGTTAAATGTAGATATGGTTCTAAGGGTATGCAAATTTCTTTGATACAAAATGACAGTACAAGTAGTTTTTGCTATGAAATGGGAAATGATAGACGGAAAGACTGAAAAAAATATTAGAAGAACAAGCACCATGAAATCTTAATGTACCTTGGGGGCCTCTCTCTATTGCAGTCTATCTCCCTTTTTATAGTAGATGGTCACTACTTTATCTATAACAACATAAAATAATACATATAGTGGAGAACCCATGATGGTTTGTCTCTCCCTTGATTCTCGCCAAGATTCTCTCCCTTGGTACGGTTGTAACGGCTCCTGTCTGCGAGCTTGGCGCTGACTCGAGCTTGGTGCAATATCGAATCCCCAATCTTAGTTCGAGCTTGGTTCTGCCTTGGAGCATCGATATTCGGGGCCTGTGTCGATCGGCGTTACCCCGTAGTCCGATTCGGACACGGGCTCGATAATGATATCGAGTTTTGCCGTTGATTGGTCTTATAGCTCGAAGCTCGACGTCTCTACTTCGAAATTCGTCCGAGCTCGCCATGCAGATACCCTTCGATTGAAACGTCATTGTCTCGACCGGTCTTTATGACTGAGAATCGGTTTTGACCATACACAGATAGTCCACTCATTTCTCGGAAAAGATGTGGCGAGGAACGATATGATTTCCCTGCGGCTCGATCAAATTTATGCCGACGTCTCTATCGAACCCGATCTCGACGTATGTGATAGCTGTCCCATCGGCTCGATTTTACCGAGGCATTTAATGTGTGTCAGACGGTGGTCGGCCACCGCTGATACCGAACCGTCAGGCCTTAGTCTATAAATAGTCTTTCCACACAACTTTTACCATTTTTGCGCCTTCTCTTCTTCCAAACTTTCCTATTTATCCTCTCTACTTCGCTACTACGGGGCCGTCCATACCAGATGTGCTGTCTATTTCTTTCTTTGCACTCTTTCCTTTCATGTTAATGGCGAAAATTTTCAAAACCGTACCTCAGAAGGAAAAAGCCTCTTCCTCACGGTCGTCTGATGATAAGGCACCGGCAGAGCCGTCAGTTCATGACTATGTTCCTGGCCCGTGCATTTTGAAAACTGATTTTAAGATGGAGAACCCTTCCTCCGTTCCGTGTCGATGCAAATACGTATCGATGTATACATGCTCTATAATGGAGGATCACCTCGAGGCCGTCCGAAAAGACTGCAACTGGGGTTCCGAGGTCGTGTTGCAAATTCCGTCTTCCGATGAGGATGTCACCACTTACGTGGAGGGTTTTTTTAAGTGTTTACACTTATCCCTTCACACTAGGACCTGTCAACCCAATGATTATTGATTTCTGCAAAAGGTACCAAGTCACCCTTGGCCAAATCCATCCCTCTTTATGACGTATAGTGATCTTATTGCGCTTCTTCTCTATCAAAGTCGGGGGGTTGGATTTTTCTCTGAACCACCTCATACGACTGTATCGACCTCAGATCTTTCGAGGACTAATCAGACTTCATCGTCGGCCATCGAAGGCATTGATGTCGAGCATTGATGAAGACAAGGATCGAGGTTGGATGGGTCGTTATATCCGAGTGAGGACCCGTGATCTCATTCCGGAGGAGAAGATGTTGTTCCCTGAAGAATGGAATTTTGACCGTAAGTGATTTTTGTTCACTTTTCAGGTGCTTTTCCGATTTTTTCTGATGTCCTTCCCTGATGTTCAGCTGGCCCTTGGATGCCACAAGCGGTGTCCGACCTCGAGGACCGGGTTCGGAAGTTGGCCTCGACCTCCTCTTACGCCGAGCGCGCTTGGCGTGATTTGGCAAAAGGCAGATGGAAGGCCAAGAACCATGGTGAGGTTTGCTTCTTGTTTCCTTCGCAGTATTCTTTGCGTTCTATTTGTTACCGATTTCCTCTTGTGCAGGCGTAACCAGGGATGCCTCTTTGAGGCCTTCGAGCTGCGAAGAAGGAAACAAGTTCTTGGTCCCTAGACATGGGGAAGATAAGAAGCGAAAAGCTTCCTCTCAGTCAGAGGACCCCAAGCCCAAAACTCGTAGGGTGAAGAGAAAAACAATTGCCCTTTCGATTGACTCGGTCCAACGACTGAGAGAAGAAGAAAAAGAAGAAGAAAATAGCTCCTCGGCTTGGGTAGTCCGGTCTACGGAGGCCATCGAGGTTGCCAGAGCTCATTAGCCGATGGCGGCTGTGTCTGTCGGGGTTGTTTTCGAAGACCAGAATCTCGACCGGAGTACTCCGAGCGATTTGCTCGGGGCTATGACAATGGGTGATTCGCCTTCTCTTCCATCTTTTTCTGAGGAGGCGCTGAAGGAAGCTCGAGAATTGAAGACTCCCGATATCGGCGCAGGCTCTGGTGTAGGGGATCCTTTTAGGGATTGTTTTACTGGAGTCGACGATGGTTCCGATATCGGTGACGTTTCTCTTTTATTAGAGGAGGCTCAGCGTTTCATTACTCGGAAAATGATTCTTCCATACTTCGTTTATTTGTTCTTTTCCATACTTGACTCGTGTTTCTTACTGTGCAGGCCATTAGTAGGTTTCGAGTCGATCTTAGCCAGTGTGAGGCCGAGCTCCGGAAGGTCTCAGGTGAGAGAGATGCCCTGCGGCTTCTTTGCATCCAAAAGGATGAGGCTATAAAGGACCTCCAAGCGGATTTGGCTAAGGTCCGTAAGAAAGGGTCGAGCTCGATAAGCAGGTGAGCCTCGTTCTGTTAAAATATGGGTCTGACTCAATCGTGGAAGTTAACCCTTTGTTGTCTCAGTTGCAGCAAAAGATCAAAAAGATCGGGTTACTTCGAGAAGAAGTCGATCAAATCCGAGCTGAATGCAATCGGTGGAAGGAGACCCTCGACCGCCTGGCAGCGGAAAAAGAGACCATCTTAACAAAATTATTATCGGCCGACGTTCAACTTCGAAGTGTCAAGCAAAAGGGGTCGGTTCAAGCTAAGAAGATTGAGGAGCTTGAAACACGACTTGCTAAGGCTAAGGCAGAGGTTGAGTCGTCGAAAGTCTTGGCGGATAAGTCCATTGCTATATATCGGGCTGATGCTGAGGCTGCTCAGATGGAGGCCCGAGCAGCGGCGAAGGTCGCCGATACTCGAGCTCATTGGGTTGTCGAACTTGCTAAGTGTAGGTCTCGGAGAGAGACCCTCGAGGAGATACACGCTCGAGGTTTTGACCTTACCGAAGAGGTAAAAAGGGCAAAACAGCTCAAAGCGGAAGCTGAAGCCTTGGCTTCTGATGATGATGATGATGATGGTAGCGAAAGCGGATCCAAGGACGGGGAAGAGCTCGACCAGGAAGCTTAGTTTCGAATTCTTCATGTTTGTACATTAATCTCGTAGGCAATTTTCGTATATATATGTATAATCAGGTCGACTTGTTTTTGTTCTGTGAAGACTTTTAATCGAATGTTGGCCTTGTAGTCTCTCTGATCGATCAGATTTGTAGCCCATGGGTTTGCTTGTTGAGTCGATGATTCAAACTTTGAAGGAACATAATCCGTAGATATAAAAAGTAGCTTATTAGCCGTCGAGTGAATGTTTAGAACTTGAAATATTATAGCCCGTAGGCGTAATGGTCGAGTACGTGGTTGCTCGAACTTGAGATAAAGGTAGCATGTAGGCTTAATATTCGAGTGATTATTTCAAACTCGGAATGTAGGTAGCCCGTAGAATGGTCGAGTGAGTGCTTGCTCGAACTCGGAATATCAGTAGCCCGTAGGCTTTAATAGTCGAGTGAATGTTTCGAACTCGAAATATAAGTAGCCCGTAGGCATTGTAGAGTGAGTGCTCTGTTCGAACTCGGAATAACAGTAGCCCGTAGGCTTAATAGTCGAGTGAATGTTTCGAACTCAAACTTTAAGTAGCTCGTAGGTTTAAATGGTAGAGTGAGGGCATTGCTCGAACTCGGAATAACAGTATCCCGTAGGCTTAATAGTCGAGTGAATGTTTCGAACTCGAAATTTAAGTAGCCCGTAGGCTTAAATGGTAGAGTGAGTGCTTTGCTCGAACTCGGAATAATAGTAGCCCGTAGGCTTAATAGTCGAGTGAATGTTTCGAACTCGAAATTTAAGTAGCCCGTAGGCTTAAATGGTAGAGTGAGTGCTTTGCTCGAACTCGGAATAACAGTAGCCCGTAGGCTTAATAGTCGAGTGAATGTTTCGAACTCGAAATTTAAGTAGCCGTAGGCTTAAATGGTAGAGAGAGTGCTTTGCTCGAACTCGGAATAACACTAGTCCACAGGCTTAATAGTCGAGTGAATGTTTCAAACTCGAAATTTAAGTAGCCCGTAGGCTTAAATGGTAGAGTGATTGCTTTGCTCGAACTCAGAATAACAGTAGCCCGTAGGCTTAATAGTCAAGTGAATCTTAATTCTGGTTCCACAATAAATCTCAAGTCATTGCACATGTGTTTATGTTTGGGCTGATCTATATGAGCATGGTTCATTTTGACCATTTGGCTCTTACAATTTTTCCTATTGGAACCTTGTTGTGAGATGACTTTCTTGCATCTGAACTCGATGTATTTGAGGGCCCTGATGCTCCCCCGGTATTCGAGGTCCGTCGGAAAAGAGGCCTCGGATATTGTTGATAGTGCAGCACGATCGATGGTTGCCTCATTAAAAACCTTGTCGAAAAACCCATTTGGGAGAAAATCGGTCTAAGGGAAAAAGAGTGCAACGCGTGCTCTTGATCGAAAGATCTTCTTCAGATCTTGTTCGGACTTCTGCATGGGTTAGTTAGATAAATATGGAAAGGTCATACCTTAGCAGTAGTACCGTTTTAGATGTGATACATTCTAACTGCTTGATAGTTGTTTGCCGTTTATGATGCCGAGCCTGTATGATCCTTTTCCAACGTTCTCGAGCACCTGGTATGGTCCTTCCCAATTTGGTCCTAATTTTCCTTCGTTTGGATTTCGAGTATTGATGGTGACTTTTCTTAACACTAAGTCCCCGGGCTTGAAATGGCGGAGTTTAGTTCTTCGATTATAGTACCTTTTGATTTGTTGCTTTTGGGAGGCCAATTGGATGAGGGCAGCTTCTCGTCCTTCGTCCGATAATTCAAGGCTGGTGTTCATAGCCTCGTTATTTGACTCTTTCGTCATGAATCAAAATCTGGGACTAGGTTCACTGACTTCGACTGGTATCAATGCTTCGGAACCATATACTAAGGAGAATGGGGTCGCCCCCATACTGGATTTTGATGTTGTTCGGTATGCCCAAAGGACTTCGGGCAGGATTTCTCTCCATTTTCCCTTCGCGTCGTTCAATCTCTTCTTTAAGTTTTGAAGAATAGTCTTGTTCGTTGATTCGACTTGACCGTTCCCACTGGGGTGGTATGGTGTTGATAATATCCTTATTATTTTGTGATCTTCGAGGAATTTTGTGATTTTGCTGCCAACGAATTGCTTCCCATTGTCGCATACTATTTCGGCAGGTATCCCAAATCTGCATATGATATGATCCCAAATAAAGTCTATGACTTCTTTCTCTCTTATTTTCTCGAACGTCTACGCTTCAACCCACTTAGAAAAATAGTCAGTCATAAATAAAATAAATTTGGCTTTACCTGGGGTCGACGGCAGAGGGCCGACGATGTCCATCCCCCATTTCATGAATGGCCACGGGGATAGGACCGAGTGAAGTTGCTCCCCGGCTTGATGGATCATCGGCGCAAACCTCTGACATTTATCACACTTACGAACAAATTCTTTCGCATCTTTGAATATCGATCCAATAATACCCCACTCTGATCACTTTTTGGACTAATGTGTCGGCACCGGAGTGATTGCCACGAGTGCCCTTGTGTACTTCCCGGAGGATGTAATTGGTATATCCCATGCCCACGCATACCGCCATCAGTCCATCGAATGTTCTTCGATATAGTGTTCCATCCGCAGCCAATGTAAATCGAGCAGCTTTAGTCCGTAAGCCCCTGGAATCTTTAGGGCCTGAAGGGAGCTTTCCGTTTTTTAAGTATTCAATATACTTGTTTCTCCAATCCCAGGTTAAGTTAGTAGAATTTATTTCGGCGTGCCCATCTTCGATTACCGATCTTGAAAGTTGGACGACAGTCCCCGAGCTCAAATTACCTAGCTCGACCGACAATCCCAAATTTGCGAGAGCATCGGCCTCATTATTCTGTTCTCGTGGAACATGCCGTAGGGTCCATTGTTTGAAATGGTGTAAGGTGATAAGCATTTTATCCAGATACCTTTGCATCCTACCTTCTCGGACTTCGAAGGTTTTGTTTACTTGACTCACCACCAGCAAAGAGTCACAGTGCACCTCAATGACTTCTGCTCCCAAGTTTCTAGCTAGTTCGAGACTTGCAATCATGGCTTCATACTCGGCCTCGTTGTTAGTTAACCTGATAGTTTTAATAGCTTGCCTAATAATGTTACCCATGGGGGGTTTCAAAATTATGCCTAACCCGGACCCCTTTATATTCGAAGCACCGTCCGAAAAAAAGATCCATACCCCGGATGACATACCTGATTTCAAAAGGAGTTCCTTTTCGACTTCGGGTATAAGGGTTGGCGTAAAGTCGGCCATGAAGTCTGCCAAAATTTGAGACTTGATGGCCGTTCGGGGTTGATATTCGATATCGTACCCACTGAGTTCGATGGACCATTTGGCCAATCGGCCTGATAGTTCGGGCCTATGTAAAATATTTCGGAGTGGGCAGGTGGTTAATACGCTTATGGGGTGACATTGAAAGTACGGCCTTAACTTTCTAGATGCGCTTACCAGGGCAAGTGCCAATTTTTCTAAGTGCGGATACCTAGTTTCCGCTTCTCCTAAGGTCCGACTTACATAATAAACGGGAAATTGCGTACCTTGCTCTTCTCGAACTAGGACGCTGCTTACGTCGACTTCCGATACCGCCAAGTACAGGTAGAGCTGCTCGTCCGCTTTCGGAGTATGAAGCAGTGGCGAGCTTGAGAGGTATCGTTTCAATTCCTGTAACGCTTGTTGGCATTCCGGTGTCCAGGCGAAGTCGTTCTTCTTTTTGAGTAGGGAGAAAAATTTGTGACTTTGATTCGATGATCTTGAAATGAACCGGCCTAAGGCTGCAATTCTTCCCGTTAACCTTTGTATAGCTTTCACGCTGTCCACGATGGTGATGTCTTCGATGGCCTTGATTTTGTCGGGGTTGATCTCAATTCCCCGATTTGAGACTACGAAGCTGAGGAACTTGCCCGAACCGACCCCGAAAGCACATTTTTTGGGGTTGAGCTTCGTGTTGAATTTCCTCAGAATCTTGAACGTTTCCTGCAAATGGGCCAAATGGTCCTCTGTGCGCAGGGACTTAAATAGCATGTCATCAATATAGACTTCCATCGTTTTACCTATTTGTTCTTCGAACATTCTGTTTACTAGGCATTGATAAGTAGCTCCTGCATTTTTTAGCCCGAAGGGCATTACGTTATAACAATATGTTCCATATCGGGTCACAAATGAAGTCTTTTCCCGGTCATCCGGGTTCATCTAAATTTGATTATACCCGGAATAGGCATCGAGAAAGGTGAGAATCTCTTGGCCAGCCGTCGCATCGATCATACGATCGATGTTGGGCAGTGGAAAGGAGTCTTTGGGGCATGCTTTGTTCAAATCCTTATAGTCCACACATATTCTAAGTTTGTTTCCTTTTTTAGGTACAACAACCACGTTGGCTAACCATTCGGGGTATTTTACTTCCCGAATGGACCCTATCTTAAGAAGTTTGGTTACCTCGTCCTTTATGAAAGCGTGCTTTTCCTCGGACTGGGGCCTTCTTTTTTGCTTCACCGGTCTGAACATAAGGTTCAAGCTTAACTGGTGCGTCGTTATGTCCGGCGGGATCCCTGTTATATCTAGATGGGACCAGAAAAAATAGTCGATGTTATTGATAAGAAATTGAATGAGTTTCTTCCTGAGTTCGGGGCTCAAACCCGTTCCTAGGTATACCTTTTGTTCGGGCCAGTGTTCGATCAGTACGATTTGCTCCAGTTCCTCAATTGTTGATTTGGTGGCATCGAAATCATCAGGGGTTATGAAGGATCGAGGGATCCATCGATCATCATCGTCTTCTTCAACGTTCTGCTTACCTGGCCGAGTCGAAGCCGATGTCTGTGATTGCTATTTGGCACTCTGCTTTGAACCTGATCCTTTTATTGGTGAAGGTGAGGATATTGGTTTTGCTTCTTCGACGGAGAACATTTCCTTTGCGGCCGGTTGTTTCCCGTACACTATTTTGACACCTCCCGATGTTGGGAATTTGAGGACTTGGTGTAGGGTCGAGGGTACGGCTCTCATGTTGTGGATCCACGGCCTTCCGAAGAGGGCGTTATATCTCATATCACCTTCGATCACGTGAAACTTTGTTTGCTGGATGGTTTCGGCCACGTTTATCGGTAGGGTAATCTCGCCTTTAGTGGTTTCACATGCCATATTGAATCCGTTTAGAACCAGAGTTACGGGTATGACCTGATCTTGCAGGCCGAGCTGTTCTACGACCCTCGATCTGATGATATTGGCCGAGCTACCTGGATCAATTAACACACGCTTAATCTTAGTTTTATTTATGAGTACGGATATTACCAGTGCATCGTTATAGGGTTGGATGATTCCCTCTGTATCTTCATCACTGAAGGATAAAGTCCATGTTGGTGTGTAATCTTGAGTTCGAGATCGCTTCACAATCAACGTTTTAGTGTGTTTAAGCATCGGTCCCTGGGGGGCATCGACGCCGCCGACGATCATGTGAATGATGTGTTGCGGTTCTTCTGGCTCGTTTTGCTTGCCGAATTCCTTGTCTCTAAAATGGTTCTTCGCCCTATTGCTCAGAAATTCCCGAAGGTGCCCTTTGTTAAATAAGCGGGCCACTTCCTCTCTTTTTTGCCTACAATCTTCTGTTTTGTGACCATGGGTGCCATGATATTCGCACGTTTGATTGGAATTCCTTTGGGCAGGATTGGTTTGCATGGGTCGATGCCATCTGGTGTCTTTGATGCGTCCGATGGCCGATACGATGGCGGATGTACCAATGTTGAATTTATACTCCGATAGTTGAGGGATTTCTATAGGATCTGTATATTTATCAAAGCCGCTCTTGCTCATAAGTCCCCGAGAATTTTGCCCCCGATCAATCCTTCAGTTGTTCCGAACCGTCTCACGTGCTGAACCATTGTTCATCCGATCTGTGTCGTACGGTTGGTATCAATCTATGTTCGACCTTTGTTCTCTGTTGGTTTCCCTTTGATTTTTAGTGGTTGTGTGGTTCTGACGTACGGGCCCATACGGAGCTCCTAACTGATCATCTTCGACCCTGATTTTTTATTGGTACCGGTTATATACATCTGCCCAAGTTATTGCTGGGTACTCGATCAAATTTTGTTTCAGCCGACGTGATGCTGTCGAACTTAGCCCGTTCAGTCCTTGGGTGAAAGGTTGTACGGCCCAATTGTCTGTGACCGGTGGCAAGTCCATACGTTCTATTTGAAATCGGGATACGAATTCCCTCAGTATCTCGTTACCCCTTTGCTTTACTTTGAAGAGGTCCGATTTCCTTATTGCAACCTTTATGGCACCAGCATGTGCTTTTACGAACGAGTCTGCTAATATGGCGAAAGAATCAATGGAATTTGGTGGTAAGTTATGATACCAGATCATCGCTCCCTTTGCGAGGGTCTCTCCGAACTTTTTCAACAACACGAATTCGATCTCATCATCCTCCAAATCGTTGCCTTTGATGGCGCATATGTAGGAGGTAACGTGTTCGTTAGGATCGGTCGTACCGTTATATTTGAGAATTTCGGACATACGGAATTTTTTGGGGATTGGTTTTGGGGCCGCGCTCGAGGGAAAAGGCTTTTGTATGAATTTTTTTGAATCGAGCCCTTTTATCATTGGCGGAGCCCCCAAAATTTGATCGACCCTAGCGTTATACGTTTCCAATTTTTTGTCGTTGGCTTTGACTCGCTTTGTGAGTTCCTCGAGCAATTTAGCAATTTCAGGAGCGGTCCCCGAATCCTGCTCGTTTGATTTCACTACGGCGGGTTCCGCTCTGGGGGTGACTTCTCGAAGAAGCGGATTGGAGTTCGGCCCGCTTTGCGTATGAGTTCGGCTCTATAATTGAGCTATCGCTGCTTGTTGGGCTTGTAACATTTCGAAAATCATACGCAAGCTGACCCCGATTTCCCCCATGTTGTAGGTGTCTCGAGCTATGGATCGAGCACCGCCCTGAACGCTTCTCTCCGGTTCAGAATGCTGATTCACTTCTAGAGCTATTTGCGAATTGATATCCAGTGGTACTTCGGCTCGAATTTCGGGTTCTTCGATTCGAGCCTCGTTGCCGTTGTCTGGTAGCCTTCCGGTCCCGGGCACCAAGTTGTTGGTTTCATCTTGAAGGCCGGCTTTGAGGTCGATAGGTAGAGCCATGGCTGATTCGAAGTTGTAAGCTGGAGTGTACTGTAGATTCATATCAAACAATCACCGTTACCCTTAGCCCCACGGTAGGCACCAAACTGTTTATCCAAAAAATCGGATAACATTAAATTTAGATATGGTTCTAAGGGTATGCAAATTTCTTTGATACAAAATGACAGTACATGTAGTTTTTGCTATGAAATGGGAAATGATAGACGGGAAGACTGAAAAAATATTAGAAGAACAAGCACCATGAAATCTTAATGTACCTTAGGAGCCTCTCTCTATTGCAGTCTATCTCCCTTTTTATAGTAGAGGGTCACTACTTTATCTATAACAACATAAAATAATACATATAGTGGAGAACCCATGATGCTTTGTCTCTCCCTTGATTCTCGCCAAGATTCTCTCCCTTGGTGCGGTTGTAACGGCTCTTGTCTGCGAGCTTGGTGCTGACTCGAGCTTGGTGCTATATCGAATCGATCCCCAGTCTTAGTTCGAGCTCAGTTCTGCCTTGGAGCATCGATATTCGGGGCCTGTGTCGATCGGCGTTACCCCGTAGTCCGATTCGGACACGGGCTCGATAATGATATCGAGTTTTGCCGTTGATTGGTCTTATAGCTCGAAGCTCGATGTCTCTACTTCGGAATTCGTCCGAGCTCGCCATGCGGATACCCTTCGACTGAAACGTCATTATCTCGACCGGTCTTTATGACTGATAATCGGTTTTGACCGTACACAGTGACTGAGTGAAGTCCCTTATTAATTTGGGCAAGTTCTAACTACACACCAAAATATTAATTTGCAGTAGGCGACATAGTAGCTCTATTAAATTTTTTCTGGCAAAATTAACAGCCCTTTGACCAATATTTGATTGAAGTTAGGAAAAAAGAGTTTTGAAGTTAAAATTGAAAAGAGTATTGAAGTATTGTGAGTGAAAACTATTACACTATCATTTGAATAACTCCTCGTACCAGTTTATCAACTTCAAATTTTTTACTTCAAGTTTAAATTGAGATAATAGATCAAACGAGTCTAGAAGATGCATAGTGAAACTGCAAGCATGCACTAGGTTAACTTCGTCCTCACGCATACAGAAGGTTGAGTCATATATTCTATTGTGGTGCGGAATAATTTTCTTGTTCTTTTTTTTTTTTCTCCTCGCAAATTTGGTTTAGATTTTGGGAACCTATTTTGAGTCCAATACTTGACCTATTCAGTAACTTTACTCGGTTCAGATTTCTTGGAGGGTTTAGAATCAAACACATCAGTTGAATTTAAAAAATTTAGTATGATGATAAGGGAAAATTTCCAATTAGAAAAATATAGGCCTCTCATATATTATACAACAAACAGAATTTTATGATATTGGGTATTCATACATCAAATCCAAATGAACTTAAAACTGATGCGCAATTATTGTTATTTACTAAAATACTTGAGTAAACATTTGATCCTCAATGTTCTTCTTGTTCAAACTCCAAATAAGGATGACAAATTCTATCAAAGAATAGGTAACAAACAAAAATCAAAAAGCAAAATTACATTGATCATGATCAAAGAGATTGAATATATATAACTTGTAAACCAAAAATGTGAAGAGTTAAACTGAAAACAAATTAATGGGAAAAACTTTGGAAGATCCTAATATATATTTTTCCATCTTTTCCTAATATTGTACATTGGAGTAGTGATATGATGCTCGGCACATTCAATTTCATTCCGGTCAACAACTTGGAGATATGGCTGAATGGCGACTTTACGCTATTTCCTGCAGAGCGGAAAATCGGTCAACCTCAGCAGCCTCAGCTTTGGTGTCCTCCGGAGCAGCTGAGCCTTTGAAGAGCAAAATGGCAAGGCTGCCAATGTAAAAATGGATGAAACAGCCATAGCAATGAGTTACAAATGAACCAAAGTCTGTCCCTACTATGCATTGCCATCCCGGTCCATACGTCGTATCAAATTCCTGCATCCAACACCACATAATTAAAATCCAATCTCTTTTGTTGTTATGTCTTTTCATGTTCATGACTTATAAGAACCCCAACATCATCAAAAGAAAAGGGTTGAATCAAGAGGTTGATACATCATCTCGGATTTCCTCCACTGAAAAATTATATTGTACATGAATATAAAATATTTTCTTATCTACATAATAAATTCCTAGAAGGGGAGCCTTTGAGCAAGCCATGGTCTCTGTGTGACCTATAGGTCACGTGTTCAAGCAGTGGAAGCAGCCACTAATGCTTGCATTAAGGTACGTAGGTTGTCTACATTACGACTGTCTACATCACTGTAATGACCCAACCGGTCATTTAACTTTTAGAAATCCGTTCCCTAAAATAAAACTTCCCGAACATGCTTTTATTAATTTATGACTCGCGGGGATGGTTGGTTCGGAATTTGGAAGTGTGTGGGTTGAAATCGGAACACTTGGTTCCTTAAGTTAGCTTTAAATAGATAAGTTTGACTTCGGTCAACATCTTGAGAAAATGACTCCGGAATCAGGATTTGACGGTTCCAATAGGTTCGTATGATGATTTTGGACTTGAGCGTATGTCCGAATCGGGTTTTGGATAAAGCGGTAGCGTTTTGACGCTTAATAGTAAAAAATCAACTATTTGAAGGTTTAAAATTCTTTAAATTTGGTTTAGAGTAGGATTTTGAGTAATTAAAGTCCGTTTGGAATTCCGAGTTTGAGAATAGTTTCGTATAGTAATTTAAGACATGCACGCAAATTTTCGTATCATTCCGAATAGTTTAAGTATATTTCGGCGTATTGGAAGTAATTTGAACAGCTTGAAATTCTTAAGTTTGAATCAATTTGGTTTAGGGTATGATTCTTAGATTTGATGTTATTTTACGCATTCCGAGGGTTCGAGCGAGTCCGTTTTATAATTTCAAACTTATTGGTATATTCGGGCAGGGTCCCGGGGGCCTCGAGTGTTAATCGGACGAGGCTCGGACCAAGTTGGAAGTTAGGAGCCAAAACTGAAACTCCTAACTACTGTCAGAATCGCACCTGCGCTTGGCCAGTCGCAGATACGACAGAAGCTCGCAGGCGCGACACTCGCAGATGCGAGATTTCATCGCAGAAGCGGAAAAGGAATGGGAGGTCTGCCACCGCAGGTGCAGAATATTGGGCGCACCTGCGAACGCGCAGATGCGAGAATTGGCCAGTCGAGTGAAACACGCACCTGTGAGGATTTTTCGCAGGTGCGGATCTGCAGGTGCGTTCCAACCTCCGCGGGTGCGAAAGGCCTGTTTGGTAGAAAGCTTAAAAGAATGGGAATCCACCATTTTTGCCCGTTTTCTCTCCATTTCCGAGCCATTTCAGAGCTTTTGAGAAGGGGTTTCAACTAGCAATTTAAAGGTAAGTTAATTCCATACCCCTTGAGTTAAATATATAGATTATAAGTAGATTATAACTAGTAAATCTTAGAAATCAAAGATTTAGATGAAAAACCTAGATTTTTATAAAAGTGAGATTTTAATCACGAAAATAGTTATGGAATTGGGTAGAAATTATATATTTAAGTTCTTGAGATTATGGGTAACGTTTTTATCCGAAAATTTCCAGAATCCGAGCACGTGGGCCTGGGGTAAATTTTAGAAAATTTACCATTTTGGATGAGGTAATTAATTTATTAGATAAATTTCGAATCATTTAGCATATATTAATTATTTTGTATAATATTTGGATAGTTTCGGATCTTTCGGCATCGAATCGAGAATTCAACGCGACGTGGTAATCGGAAAGTGAACTTTGAGACGAGGTAAGTCTCTTGTCTAATCTTGTGAGGGGAAAATTACCCCATAGGGATTAAATTAAATAATTGTTGCTAATTGCGGGGGCTACGTACGCACGAGGTGACGATAGTCCATTCGTAGCTACTATTAATGCTAAAGTCCGGGTAGTTTAGGACTCAAAATATGAATTACTTGTGTACATTGTATTCTTTGTTTAATTAATATTAATTGATATATATATGAATATATTGTGAATTGTTAGATAAAGATATTAAAGGATGAAAATCTCATATGCTTGATTTTCTATTTAATTTAATTAATTGTTAAAAAAAATTGTTCTTCCTCCCGAATTTATCTTATAATAAATATACTTTCCTTTCGGAGGTACATAAGAAAATGTTCTCCTTTCTTGTGGAGCGGGCCGAATGCCTCGGCAGGATAGATGCATCTATGGATCGTGCCGCACGTCCCTCGGCAGTGTACACAACACTCTGGATCGGGTCGTACGTTCTCGGCAGAAATCGTGCTTAATAATAATTATTACACGATACCTTAATAGTTATTTCATGCTTGCGAAACTAATTGATAAATTGGAGAATCCTTAAAATTTAATGAATTATTATTCCTGCTTGTTAAGGAATTAATTGCTATTCCTGTAAATGAGATTAATTGATAAATTGAAAATTATTTGAATTTAAGGAATTTAATTAATATATTGAGAATTGTTGCATTTGAAGGAATATGATTATTTTCACTGGTTAAATAAATTATTGTAAACTCTGTGAATCATGCTAATTTAGATATTCTAGTTGTATTTCAGTTATTATTATTGACCCATAGTGAGTGTCAAAGTCGGCCATCTCGTCTCTACCACTTCGAGATTAGGCTTGATACTTACTGGGTACACGTTGTTTACGTACTCATACTATACTTGCTGCACTTTTGTGCAGGACCTGAGGCAAGTACTAGTGGAGTACCTATCGTCTTACACCCACGTTATCCATGGGCATAGTGGTGAGCTGCCTTTCTGAGCCGTTCTGCAGCTACTAGTGTCTCTCCTTTTATTTTTCATTCTGTCTATTTTTATTTCAGACAGTATTTGAGGTTTTGTATAATCTACTAGATGCTCATACACTTGTGACACCAGGTCTTGGCACACACATTGGTAGAATTTGGTGTTTTATTATTTTTTTGGTTTTAAATTTTGTCAATATATGCTTAATTTATTAAGTTGGCTTGCCTAGCTGTAGTGTTGGGCGCCATCACGATCTATAGGTGAAATTGAGTCGTAACAATCACACCCTTTGTGGTACGATTCTTCCCTGGGCCCTGTGTGAACGTGAAATACTTTGTGAACCGGGTTGTCCTTTTATATATAAGTAAAGTCCTGAATTCCCTTTATAAAAGAGAAATTTCTAATATTGTGATACCTGACTCAAAAATTTAAGGTCGTCGATTCGTGTTCTAGTTGTGGAAGTCTATAGTATTTTGAATCCAATAATTAAAATTCTTGATTTACTAAAGCCAAAGACGGATGTAGATAACAAGCTAAGGGTTCAACATAATCCAATATTTTTAACAACAAAACTTATATACTCCATATAAATTACTAAAATTGATGACATCAAATTTAAATCCTAAATTCGTCTATAGCCACTATAAACTCTAAGAAATTTGATGGTAAAAAAAAACTACAAAACCCAGAACAAAGAAAAAAATAAATTAATCTATCATGTGGAGTACCTTTTTAAGGTAGCGGGCAATTTCAGTGGCCTCAGTGACATCGAAAAAATCAAGAGCCTTTGCAGCTAAATCTAAGGCATCTCGTTGCATGGTTGCGAGCATGTCTGTGTCTCCAATTACTGCCTTGCCTTCCAGCATCCTGACTATTCACTCAACTACCAAAATCTATGAACTAAAAGAGAGTATAATATTGGAGTAGTTAAAAAAAAGGCGAGAGAATGTTGCTTTTTTCTTCTTTTTCTCTTTCTAGCTCCCTTTTCGTGTTATCTCCTTTTCTCTTTTCTATTGGATTATATAAGGATATAGAGAAGATGGTTGAGGCATGTAGATGAGGATTCTGAATGTGTGGAGGTCAATTAGACTCATAGGTTAGAAAGTAATACTGTAGCATAATTCTAAATACAACTTGAGTAAAAAGACAAACATAGTGGGCTCATTTTCTCCCAAATACTTCTTTCTACTATATATATATATATATATATATATATATATATATATATAGTCAAATCTCTCTACAACAACCTCATTTGTTCCATATATTTTTGGATGTTATAGCAAATTGCTGTTATAGAAAATATATATTATAACAAAACATGAAACTTGGTTCCAGAAAAATTTGACTTTTATATTGAAGTGTTGTTATATAAGAATGTAGTTATAGAGAGGTCTGATTGTATATGTGTGTGAGAGAGACTATGAATTTACCTTATATGCGTACACGAATAGATACCAGGTAACTTTGTCCACCAAGATAAAGATGGAAAGAAATCATCTAGTGTTTTTTGTCTTCGATGGGGGTTTGAACTTGAGACTTTATAGTTCTCAACCCACTTCATTGACCGCTAAACCATACCTTTGATGCCTTCCTTATTTTTAAAAATACTAATCTCATCTTTTTATGGATGTTATTACACATAATGTTATTTTAGGTAAGTTAAAAAGGTGACATGATAATTTTGTATTATATATTATTAGTGTATAAAGGTAAATTTTACGGATATGTTCATGCAATACTGCAGGGACGCAGGAATTTTGGAATAACTAGTAGAATAGCAGAATCAAATTTTCAAGAAAGGAATATGTGAAGAGAGAATATCCAGGTATATGAGGATAATCAATCGGATTACGCAACGTTTTCGTGAATCATGTTTTGACGGTATATTATCTATCTATTTCACTCAAATCTCAATCACAGTGCAAAAGGACACGTGAAGAAGATGTGGTGAGAATTAAAAAAGTGTACATTATCCTCAACAAACGCTTAAAAAAGACCGTTTTAAATAACTTTGCATTATGGATATCAAGTAAGAGTAAGACACCTCTTTAATTTCTAAAAAGAATAAAAGGACTCATAACGTAATAGCAAATTGCGTGTTTAATAGTACACCATACTCGGTTTTGTTTTTTGCTTCTTCGTGGTTCAGGCAGGTCGGTATAGCTGGCTATTTGGTTTTGGTCTTTCTGGATTTCTTCCTAGGCTTTTTTTCTGGTCACCACATTTCTTTCAATCTTTATATCTTTTTATTATATTCTTTGGATATAAGGTGGTCAGTGCGTAGTACAGAAAAGAACGGAGAAAGGAAACGACGTTTGGTGGCACGTGAATCAAAGTAGGCATTTGGACATAAAAATTATAATTTTTTTAAAAAAGTAGTATTTAGAGTTAAGTTAAAAATGATATTTGAAATTTGAAATTATGTTTCGATATGCATTTCACTTAAAAAAATATTGCAGTTTTGTGAGGGGAGAAAAAAAAATTTTGAAAATTTTGAAAAAGTGATTTTTGCAAGACTCATTTAAGAAAAAATTTCAAAAACTTACAAAATTATATGGACAAACACATTTTAATTTTATTTTTTTTTAATTATTTTTTATGGACAAGCGGGGGCCTAAAGAATCTGAAATTATTTTTAACTAACTTGGAGCAGTAGACATGTTAAGTAAATCAGGATGGAAATCCGTTTACCTAAGTGGTGGAGAGGATGGAATGTTGCTCTACAAAATCTAACAATAATAAAATGGCTTAATCCCAAGTAAATTGGGTTATTTATACACATGAAACAATTTTGCTATTTGATTTAAAACTTAGTCCAATATCAATTAAAATTACAAGTTTCCTTAACATTAGAAGTTCTTTACATTTTCATGGGCATATGAGTCATTAACAAGACCAAAGAATTTAGCGAACATTGGCCCTAAAGTAAAATACTAATTAAAGAATTAACATTTTGATTGTATCTAATTATTATTACCTATTGTAGACAATAAATTTGCGTCAAGAAAAAAAAATCAAGACCGAAAAATATTGCAACAATCGTAGTATTTTATTTCAAATTATATGAATGTACAATCTCTATGAATCCTCTGATTCTTCTTTCCAATAGTAAATAAAAGAGCCTTCGAGCTTAATCTTGAATTTTATTTTACTTTAATCTAAGTGTTTGAGGCCTGATCTTGATCTTGACGTATTTTTAATCCAAGGGCTTGCAGCTTGTTCTTGAATCTTCGCCTTGATCTTTTAATCCTTAGAACACTTGAATGCTTGTAGCTTTTAGAGAAATCTGCAGCGTTTGATCCACGAGCTTCATCTTGCTTCTTGTTATGAAGACTCCTATCTATAGTTGTGGGAGGAAAGAGTTATGATAAGAATAAACTCTTTCCGACCAATCAAATTGAAGTGTGACAAGGCCGCATTTGATTGACCAGAACATGTCACTCGCACACATGGCGCAGTTTCATTGGCCCTTTAATTTGACTTGGCATGCCTTGTCATTTTTTCCACGTAGCACCAAACTGAGCCTCTAGGAAGATGACATCTTGGGCTTAATGAAATTGGCTAATTACTTTAGCCCAATTAAATGGGCTAGCCCAATGGATTAAGACTTATTTATTTAATCCATATATGTTGGACTTATATAACTAATCCAATTATATTAGCCCAATAAATTTATTTGAACTAATATATCTTAAATATAGTCCAAACTATTTTACGAATTTAATTCCAATAAAATTTACATACCTACACCTATATAAATCTTTTTCTTCCCTTGTGCTATATTTTTTTGTTAGGTTTGCGTGGATATATTCCAAGGGAATATTGTAGGTCTCTAGAGACAGACTTTCTTCTATATTGTGATTTAATTAGTTCTACGACTTCCCCTTCTAACATCTTCAATATTTTACACATGCATCTGAAGGTCAACGTAAAAGATGACCAAATAATCTCAAAAGACCTTGTATCAATTTATCACGTATATGTGCTACTTGCATTTTTTGCTGAATCTCATTTCTCCTATTCTTGGCTCTTTTTGTATCTAATTTTCTAGCTATGCCTGCAGCCACTTGTCAATGGGCTTTTAAATTGTCCTTAGCTTGGGCTCAACTAAGTTCTCTGCACCATAACTTTTGACGGGAGCCTCTAAATATTTCTGGAAAACGCTCATTATTTTCTCTACCGTATTCATCATTCACAAATAGAAAAAGAATTGGAACTGTAAGTTAGTAACAGAACTATGTTGGGGTATTTTCAATTAGAGCCCCTAAGGTAATTCAGGTTTTGGAAAGTGGCAACTGCACGTGTGTTCATTTATCAAGTGATTGGCATAAAAATTAGACTGAATACATTTTTGTAAAAAGCAGTTTTCTCAATTTTAGAAAAACAATTATCTCTTTCTTAAACTATATTATTAAATCGTTCCTCGTATGCAAGTTTTTTGAACTTAATATAAGTTATTTAAAGAACAAAGTGGTACTTTGATTAACATTTTGACCTATAAGACGTGTATCTATTACTTTCTCTAACCTCAATAGGCTAAGTTCCACTTTACAAAAAATTATCTAATGAAGAGTCATGACTCATGAGTACTCGAACTAATAAATACTCCCTATAGATGGATTTATTAACAATTGTAATTTATCAGCTTTCACCACTCACCGCACGTTGCAAAGAATAGAATAAAATGGAACAAGGACATCTACCCAAAAGAAAATAGATACCCTCTCGAACTTCCGTGGCAGTCAGATCTATAGTTTGGCGAATTCAGGATTTGAAGGTAGCATCAGCTAATCGTTCAACCAATATTTTTATCGGTCTTTTAATCTCAAGAGTTTTAAGAAAAATATATGATTGTTTTCAAATATATAATTTATATATTAAAAAAAAATTCTAAAGTTAACGGGATTTGGTGATCACTCTTCTCCGAACATAGGTCCGTCTCTGGTTTGACCAACCTATGACACTTAATAGCATATTTTATAAGTATATAAATTTAAAATCATAAATTGTTTCAACAAAAATTAAAAATATTTTCTTTATCAAATTTCAGAATCAAATTACACCATATAACTTGAAGGGAGATAGTGCAATAGTCTATCTTTGATATCTATGTATGTTACTTTGTTTATATCATTACAGAAGTATAATTGTCCCTTATTTTCAAGCTTTAATTTTAATTGTTTTATAATAATGGGGAAATCTGTGTTCCTTTAATATAATTAGATAGACTAATTTGTTTATTGAAGAGATTCCTAGTGAAGGCATCGCACTTTTTGCAAAGTATTGTGGACAGATGGTCCGACTGACATTTCCAACTCAACGTAACCTTACCTAAAACAAATAACGTGTCACCAACTCCTCCTTCGTGTCGGTAACGACATTCAATCTATTGCCGCCGACTTTCCTTCGCAGCAATGCTACACATCCCATTTTACTTTTCTTTTGACTTTTGTATAATACAAAGAGCATACCGTTTTATTTCATGTTAAATCATTTGTAATTTTTTCCCAATCTAGTCTAGATAAAGAAGAGAGAGATTGTAATAGATTGACAGTCTAAGTTCATACTCACTTTGTTCTAATTTATGTGAAGGTATTTAGATATTGAGAGTCATACGAATTGTTTTTAATTATAATTTTTCATATACTTTTTAAATATTTTAAATTATTAATTATTGTGATTTATCGTGCTTTTTATTTAGTTTTTGAATATATAACTTATTTTGAAAAACTGAAAAACTCCATGTTCAAATGTACAGTTAAAAATAAGAATGTGAATCTCGAAAAGCAAAAATATCATATAAATTATGACAGAAGGAGTATAATTTAACTATAATTAATCATCTAAATAGTACTTTGCGTTGGTGAATTGGGTGAGATAACACAAATATTTCATCAATTGGTTCATAATTCATTCAAAGTTCAAATGTAATCGCTAACTCAAGTATGTGAATAACAACTTTTTTGTATATGTAACCGAGAAAATCTTCGAGAAATGGTGGTGCATAGTTCGAATATAATGAATAATGCGTTCATTCTTCTATTCTTCTTTATTTAAATATTAAATTTTTATTTATAATAAGATAAAAATCCGTATGCTTATTACATTTTTATTTATAACAAGATCTATCGTATATCTAATTCACTTATCAGGTGCTACACTTTTATGAAAACCTTGATTGAGATTACTCTTCTTTTGTTTCAGTCAATAAGAAAATATAATAATTTTCATTTTTTCTTATAGATGAAAACAAAAGAAGAGCAAAGGAATCGTTTTGTAATAAAGAAATGAATAGAACACCATTGTAAGCACTTGTTCCGCCACCTTTTTCTCTTCACCGTCTCCTCGTATTTTTACAATTCTACACTTTCCTTTTTCGGTTTTCTCTTTTTATCATTCATCTTCTTAAACACCCTCTGAAAACCCAAATAAAAATTATTTAGACAAAACTAAACAAAAAAACAAAAATAAGAAGGCAACAAATAATCTGTTTTGAGAAACATTTCATTCTATCTCCCTTAAAACTTTAGGCATCGCCAGGTTGGGACGACACGTCAAGAATGGCGCGCCGTCTCTTCACCTGCTTCGGCAAAGGCTCTTCTCATTCTTCTTCCAAACAACACCAGACGTCTAACGACAATGCAACGGCAGATTTAACGGCGGAGGAGCAGAAACGGTGCGGGCCAGTGGTGGTGGAGTTATTCTCATCACAGGGCTGCGCCACCTCTCCTGAGGCGGAGCTGTTGTTTTCGAGGATAGGAAGAGGCGATTTTAACCTGGAGATGCCGGTGATTTTGTTGGCATATCATGTGGATTACTGGGATTATATGGGCTGGAAAGATCCATTTGGGTCTAGTTTATGGACCGTTAAACAGAAGGCTTATGTTGAGGCCCTTAATCTTGATACAATGTTTACTCCACAAATTGTGGTCCAAGGACGAGCCCAATGTGTTGCCAATGAACAAGATGCTCTCTTCTCTTGCATCAAATCTGCGCCCAGATTTCCTGCTCCTTCCTTCCAGGTTTGTTGTAGTTACCATATTGTTGATTTGAAAAAGAATTGCTTTAGATCATAAATGGGAATCATTAGTAGATTTATAATGGATAATTGAAAAATTATATAATGAATAAAATGGTGCATTTTGGTGTTGCCAAGATCTTTATCTTTCTTCACGAGCTTATAATTAATCTTCAAATGCAAATCATGTGTATTACCTATTTGTCTTGGTTATTCCATCTCATAAAAAACAATTATAATTGATACAGAGAATTCATATATTAGATTCCTTTTAATGTGGGGTTGATTTAGTTCGTCATGATCTTGCACCAAGTTACAGTGTATTGGAAATGACAAGCTAATATGTGCAATCCTAGATTTGATCATTTGGATATCAAGAAAAAGTAACTAAATTTTTACCTCAACACATTATTCTGATAAAGATTTATTGAATTGGTTAAATTTAGGTTAACCACTGTCATTAGTCTCTTTTGACCTCAACACATTGTCTGATAAAGACTTATTGATAAGATAAAAAAGATTAGTACAATTTTATATGGACCACCGGCCTCTTATGAAAATACATGTCGATTCAGAGGCAGATTCAACCCTTAGGTTTTTAAACTGAACTTAGTATAGTTTTTTTTTTGAAATTATGGGTTCAGAATTCACAATTTGTTGAAACTTTAGTGGTTTTCCGATCCCCATATATTATATATACCTATTGTATAATGGCTTCATCCGTCAATGCATGCTGCTAATGTTGAAAAACACATACTAACAGGCGACATTCGAGAGGCCAACACCAGAGTCCTTGCAAGTATCCCTATTAGGATCTCTGAGGAATAAGGTGGACAACAATGGTGTCAATATCATGATTGCTTTGTACGAGTGCGGTTTGGTGACTGATTGCGCTACGGGAGAAAACAAAGGAAAAATGCTTGCAAATGACTATGTTGTTAGGAAGCTGGAAAAGCTCTGCTCAGTCAAGGATATTACTGCAAAGAAGACAATTTCTGGAACTGTCAATTTCTCTCTTTGGGATGGCTTCAATAGTAGCAAATGTGGGGTAGCTCTCTTTGTGGAAAATGGCTCTCATCAAATTTGTGGATCACAGAACTTTAAATTGCCAGAAAATCTCTGAATAATTTGATGATTTACTGATTGAAATTCTTGATGATTGTGGGTTGTGGCTGGTTAGACGTGGTTACTGGTTGGATTGCTTGTAATGAGTTTCTTATCAAAATTTCTTGCCAAGCATTCCAGATACAAACTTGTTCATTATGTATAGGTTGTGTGTGAATGTCGATCGTTAGCTTCTTTATCCTTTTCTTTTAAAAACCTTTTTTTTTCTTTTCAGTTTGACATAGTTATTCTTTCCTTGTACTAAGTGATTGGATTATTAGAAAATGCGACTAGAGATATTTTAGTGTAATTGCTTTTCTCAACTTGTTTGTTGCGTTGAAGACTCCATAGATCATAATGCATTCTTTCACCTTGGTTTGCTTTTTTTTATTACGAAATTAGGTTAACCCTTTTAATTTCGAATTTTGGAAAGTAGATCCTATCAAAAGAAAAGAAAATTCGCAGTGCGACAACAGAGGACACATCGACTCTTGCTTTAAAACAAACTATAATAGCTTTAGTATAATAATACTTAAAAGTCAAATTCTCCCAAACAAATTGAAATAAATAGAGTAACCATTACCAATATGAGCCCAGAGCCCATAAACCAGAAGGATGGATTAATTTCTAGCTTTATCTCCAAAAACACGAGCGTCAATTGATTTGAACCGTTGATTTTGATTCAAGAAGTGTACATTTATTGGACTATCCCTTTTAAGAAAAACAATAGTTAACATGTTTGCAAGCTTACTAAAATGCTATGACAATGTTCAGATGCTTGTAGCTGTAAACGCTAACGAGATCAAGCCATAAAGGTCAAACAAGTTTGGTAAGAGAGATTCTTCTAAAGGATCATCCATTAAAATCGTTTTCTTTTCTTTCTTAGCTGGCACTAGTTTGGTTAAAAATTGTGCTTCTCTGTGTACAGTTGAAAATTCATCGCAGGACTAATAGATCAAAAAGCAGAGGCAATACTTATTCACGTTTTTCCCTCCCGAGTTCTTTATAGAAATCTAGCACTCTAGCTTTGATATCTTTGCAAGGAAATTAGATTTTCTATTGCTCTGGTGGTGGTGAGCACCCTCCACTTTCAACTAAGAGATTGTGAGTTCGAGTCACCCCAAGAGCAAGGTGCGGAATTTTTGGAGGGAGGGAGCCGAATTTCTATCGAAAACAGCCTCTCTACCCAGGGTAGGGGTAAGGTCTGCGTACACACTGTTGCGGAAGCCAAATGTATATAGCGTGAATGAGTCACAACTACTATACCAAAAATTATGACAACCACTAAATAATAAATAAGACAATAAGACAACAATAAAAGAACACCAGAATTTACGAGGTTCGGCCAATTTTGCCTACTTCCTCGGACACAATTAATATTTTATTCCACTCCAAAATTATAAGTGAAATAATACTAAAGAAAAAAGATACAAATGCCTTAAGAAGATAAAAAGGCAAATGAGAGGTGTGTATAAATCCTAAACATTAGGCCTCCTTTTATAGGGTGAAATTCTCATTCAAAATTATCATCCACCGATGTGAGACTTTTGACAATTTCAACAAATCTCCACCTTGGCAAAATTCCACATCTTTAATTTTCTCTCAATAACAAATTTTGGTTGTGTCTTCATCTTCAATCTTTAGTGTTCAACAATGTTGATCAAATCCAAACAATGTTGAAACTTGACCGCAGTCACCACTTTTGTCAGCATATCAGCAGGGTTCTCCGTAGTATGAATTTTCTTCACCGTGACTCCACCTTCTTCTATGATTTCTCGTACGAAATGATACCGAACATCAATGTGCTTCGTCCTTGCATGATAAACTTAGTTCTTCGCTAATTGAATAGCACTTTGACTATCACAAAAAATTATAATATTTTTTTGTTCAATACCAAGCTCCTTTAGCAACCCCTGAAGCCAAATTGCCTCCTTCACAGCCTCTGTAATAGCCATGTACTCTGCCTCTGTTGTAGACAAAGCAACTGTTGACTGCAAAGTAGACTTCCAACTAACTGGTGTTTTTGCAAAAGTAAACACATAACCAGTAGTTGACCTTCGTTTGTCCAGATCACCCGCAAAATCTGAGTCACAATATCCAACTACAGACCGATTGCCTTCCTGCTCAAAAACTAACCCAACATCTACAGTACTATGAATATACCGTAGAATCCATTTCACAGCTTGCCAATGCTCCTTTCCTGGATTATGCATATATCTGCTAATAACTCCAACGGCTTGTGAAATGTCAGGTCTCGTACAAACCATTGCATACATCAAGCTACCAACAGCATTTGCGTATGGTACCCTTGACATATACTCCTGTTCAGTTTCATCCTTTGGCGACATAGTAGTACTTAGCTTAAAATGGGGAGCAAGTGGCGTACTAATTGGCTTAGTCTTCTTATCTATGCCAAAACGCTGTAGTACTCTCTTCAAATATTCTTTCTGAGATAAACAGAGTTTCTTTGAACGTCTATCTCTTATTATCTCCATGCCAAGAATTTTCTTTGCCTCACCCAGATCCTTCATCTCGAACTCCTCCTTCAGTTGAATCTTCAACTTATCAATTTCTTCCGAATTCTTGGAAGTTATCAACATATCATCAACATATAGGAGAAGATATACAAAGGAACCATCATTAAGTTTGCGCAAATACACACAATGATCGTATTTGCTTCTCTTGTACCCTTGCCGCAACATAAACTTGTCAAATCGCTTGTACCATTGTCTAGAAGATTGTTTCAATCCGTACAACGATTTTTCAAGTTTGCATACCATATTTTCTTTTCCAGCAACTTTGAATCCTTCTGGCTGATTCATGTAGATTTCCTCCTCCAAGTTTCCATGTAAAAACGCAGTTTTTACATCCATCTGAACTAGTTCCAAATCCAACTGTGCTACCAAAGCCAACATAATTCTAATGGAGGAATGTTTTACAACTGGAGAAAATACTTCATTGTAATCAATTCCCTCCTTTTGAGCATATCCTTTGGCCACCAATCTTGCTTTGTAGCGAACATCTTCTTGGTTAGGAAATCCTTCTTTCTTTGCAAATACCCATTTGCACCCAATTGCTTTCTTTCCCTTCGGGAGATTGGCCAATTTTTATGTATGATTCTGATGAAGGGACTGTATTTCTTCATTCATGGCAATCCTCCACTTATCTTCTTCTGAACTTTGGATTGCGTCTTTATAAGTGGTAGGAACACCATCAGTTACAATTGAGGTTGCGCAAGCAACCGTCTCTATGAGACGAACAGGTTTTGTTATTGTCCTTTTTGGCCTGCTGGTTGCTATTGATTCAAGTTGTTGTCGAGGTTCCTGAGTTGGAATCTCCCTCTCTACTGGCTCTTCTTCCAGAGGGTAATCTTCATGAGTTTCCTCCTCTGCTTCTTGTGTAGGAAAAATAAATTTTTCCTCAAACTTCACCTGCTTTGATGCACCACCAGTTTGTTTGACATCTTCAACTGTCACCTTATCTGTTATGGCAGATTCATCAAAGGTAACATCTCTGTTGAATATAATATTCCTTGTCTCTGGACACCATAAGCGGTATCCTTTGACTCCAGAAGTAATCCCCATAAATATAGCCTTCTTTACTCTCGGATCCAATTTTGACTCTTTCACATGATAGTATGCAATTGAGCCAAATACGTGCAAAGAGTCATAATCTACAGCAGGTTTTCCATACCATTTTTCAAATGGTGTCTTGCCATCAATAGCAGCAGATGGTAGACGATTAATGAGGTGGCATGCATATGTAATTGCCTCATCCCAAAATTCTTTGCCCAAGCCAGCATTGGACAACATACACCGTACCTTCTCCAGTAAAGTCTGGTTCATACGTTCTGCCACTCCATTCTGTTGTGGTGTATGTCTGACATTGAAGTGTCGGACGATGCCATCATTTTCACAAACCTTATTGAAATGATTATTTTTGTATTCACCTCCATTGTCTGTGCGAATACACTTGATCCTCCTGCCTGTTTGATTCTCCACCATCGTCTTCCATTTGAGAAAAGTTTCCAACACTTCATCTTTCCTCTTCATTGTATACACCCACACTCTTCGGGAAAAATCATCAACAAAGGTTACAAAATAGTGCTTCCCACCCAATGAAGGTGTTTTGGAAGAACCCCAAACATCAGAGTGTACATAATCCAAAATGCCTTTAGTATTATGGATCGCTATACCAAATTTAACCCTTGTCTGTTTTCCTTTGATACAATGCTCGCAAAACTCCAAGTTGCAAGTCTTTATACCTTTTAACAATCCTTGATTAGATAGAGCTTTCAAGGATTTCCCTCCAGCATGTCCCAAGCGCATGTGCCATAGCCTGGTTGCTTCTGCCTCTTTGTCATCACTGGATGTCACTGTTGCTGTCCCAATAACTGTACTACCACGATAGCGGTACATGTTATTGTTCTTCCGATTGGCCTTCATTACCACTAGTGCACCGGAGCATATTCTCATCACTCCATTTTCTGTAATAATTTTGAACCCTTTTGATTCTAGGGCTCCCACAGAGATGAGATTCTTCTTCAAACCTGGTACATATCGAACATCTGTTAATATTCTGATCATTCCATCATAGCTCCTTAATCTTATTGAACCAATGCCATATGAGGTAAGAGGGCTGTTATCCGCTGTGTGGATGACTCCATATTCTCCTTCTTGAAAATTCACGAACCAGTCCTTGTTGGGACACATATGATAGCTACAAGCCGAGTCCATCAACCATATGTCTGATGATGTTGATAACTCTGTTGTAACTAATGAGAAGTCTGAATCATCACAATCAGCTACATTTGAATCCATAATGGCCTTTCCATTGTTATGTCTGGCCTTATTCTTCAACTTCGGACAGTCTTTCTTCCAGTGCCCCTTTTCTCGACAAAAGGCACATTCATCTTTGCTGGGTCTAGATCTCGACTTGGATCTTCCCTTCTTAGTCCTCGTTTGATTTTGAGGACGACCCCTCACAATTAGTGCTTCTCCTTCTCCGCCCTTCTGTTTTTCTCCCTTTCTTTGTTCATAGCTATACAAAGCCGAACAAACTTCTCTGAGAGAAATTTCGTCATTTTCATGGAGTAGCGTAGTTTCAAGGTGCTCGTACTCATTAGGAAGTGACCCCAACAACATTAAGGCCAAGTCACCATCATCAAAAGTTGCATCCATATTTTACAAATCTGTGATCAACTTATTGAAACTGGTGATATGTTCATTCATTGTGGTACCAGGAACATAGGTGAAGCGAAACAGTCTCTTCTTCATGTACAATTTATTTTGACTATTTTTCTTCAAAAATTTATCCTCCAGTGCTTTCCATAATTTACTTGCAGAAGTTTCCTTTGTGTATGGATATTTCTGCTCTCTAGCAAGGTAGGATCGAATGGTACCGCAAGCAACACGATTGATAATTTTCCAATCTTCTTCTCCAATAACATCTGGCTTCTTTTCTTCAATGGCAAGATCTAGCCCTTGTTGAAAAAGAACATCTAGAACCTCGCCTTGCCACATCCCAAAATGTCCTGACCCGTCAAAAATTTCTACCGCAAATTTCGCATTTGACACAATTCTTGTCATAAGCGAAGATGCCAACGATGACGTATTATTGACACTTGATGTAGATTCTTCTTGTTTACTGTCTCCCATTTTGACACAAATATTATTTAGTAGCTGACGACACAAATCAAGATTATTTCCTTTTTGGTGTGGAAGATCAGACTAAGCTGCAACCACAGAGCATACTCAGACAGAACCTTGACTCAGTTACCAAGATAGATTTTTTCTGATGTGGAAGATCAGACTATGCTGCAACCACAGAGCATACTTAGACAGTACCTTGACTCTGATACCAATTGTTGCGGAAGCCAAATGTATATAGTGTGAATGAGTCACAACTACTATACCAAAAATTATGACAACCACTAAATAATAAACAAGACAATAAGACAACAATAAAAGAACACCAGAATTTACGAGGTTCGGCCAATTTTGCCTACTTCCTCGGACACAATCAATATTTTATTCCACTCCAAAATTACAAGTGAAATAATACTAAAGAGAGAAGATACAAATGCCTTAAGAAGATAAAAGGCAAATGAGAGGTGTATTTAAATCCTAAACATTAGGCCTCCTTTTATAGGGTGAAATTCTCATTCAAAATTGTCATCCACCGATGTGGTACTTTTGCCAATTTCAACAAATCTCCACCTTGGCAAAATTCCACATCTTCAATTTTCTCTCAATAACAAATTTTGGTTGTGTCTTCATCTTCAATCTTTAGTGTTCAACAATGTTGATCAAATCCAAACAATGTTGAAACTTGACCGCAGTCACCACTTTTGTCAGCATATCAGCAGGGTTCTCCGTAGTATGAATTTTCTTCACCGTGACTCCACCTTCTTCTATGATTTCTCGTACGAAATGATACCGAACATCAATGTGCAACTTTAAGCTCTCAATAGTTCCTATGAAGTTAAATGTAGACTACCTACCATATTAAGGAACACTTTAGTTTCTGTCTCTGGGAAACTCATACAAGAAGCATTCGGTAGCATAGCCGCTACATGAGCAGTACTCAGTTTTATGTTTTTATGACACCAAAAGAATATGTTTTTAGCAAAAAGACATGCAATATCTACAAGAATACAGCCAAACGATCACATAACAAACTTAGACCCCATGAAAGGGAAACTAAACCTCCACTGATTATTTTTCTTTACAAGAAGCACCGCACTGCCCTTTTCTCTACCATCCTTCGAAAGAACCAAAGCAGAAAAGGGATGGATCTGGTTTAACATTTCAATTTTGGCAAAAGAGGCACTTGCATTAAAATCCGCTAGTGCTTTACACTGAATCAACGGCCTCAACCTGCTGCCGAGCTAGGTACTTCTCCCTTCGCTCCTTCTATTGATGAACAAGAGCAAGCACACAAACATTGTTAGAGCCTAAAGGAGTCGAACTTGGAAAGATACATGCCTCTATATACAAAGACGGAATCTTACCCATTCATCTATTACTAGACCTTCTCCCACAACTTTTGGTCCAGTTTCAACTGGAGGTTTCTTGCGAGATTCTAATGCTGCCTCAGCTTCAGCCAACTGACGTTTTAGCTTTTCCAGTGCCTTAATCAATCAAGTTATTTAGTTGGAGAATGAACATGGAGCAAATTGTACAAGCAGATAAACAGTAACATGTATTCTTACTGGAGAAGGGCGTTCCGGGTCCAAGAACACCACCCGTAGGACACGTTCAATAGTCACTTGATCCTTTTGTTCATCAAACTGCATCAACACAAACCAACAGGGTTATAACGCTATTGGACGTATTGACAACAAATTCGAGTCATACTATATACTTATAGTCTGTAATTACACATCAGATTTCGCACACAATGGCGACTGAGGCACGAAATTCTCACGTTTAGTTTTGGGAACGCACATACACAATCGCTTTCCAAGGAGAGAACCCAAGTCAAAAGAAAAAGTACGATTGCACCAAGATTGCCTTCCAAGGAGTATAGAATGATGGTGAAAGAAAAGAAAATCTTTAGTAATCCTGACTATTGCAAAGTACATATCAAGCATCGAATACATTTGACCAGATTTTCCTGCTGAAGGCTTTGCTTGAAAACATCATCAAAATATGTTTGTACTGAAGATCATGATTTTAAAGATAACACTACAAGCACATCTCTGTACAATTTTAACAATTCTTTTCTTGGAATATACCAAACGCAACTTATCTAATGTAATGATACTCTACTCAAAAGACAAGAATCAGCTAAAATATTTAATGCTACTCTACTCAAAATACAGGAAACAGCTGAAATATCCTTTCTTAATCAAAGCCTACCGGAAAGTGCTTCTACTATGTCACCATGGCCAAGGTGGTAAGAGAAGCTCCCCAATTAAGCGTAGGACAAAGAAGAAGCAAGCACGGAACTACATGAATATAGCCACCAAAAATTAGCTGTACATCCTGGAAGAACTTTTTGTCTTGAAATTAAGGTGCACCAAAGGTCCGAGTTTCTTCTAAGTTCTAATTTACTTCTTCTACGTTCTAACAAATTATTAACGCATTTAATAAGATAGACATACAGGAGCATGTAAAGAAGATATCATTTCAAATAATGCCTGCCCAATGATAGAGCTCCACATTTACCCACATCTCACCATAAAATACTCTATTTATATAAGCAGTAAATAATATAATCCCCGACTGATTTTCATAAAGATGTTCGGATAGATAGGACAGGGTCCATCCTTGCATAAAGGAAACTACATAGAATGATAGACAAATAAGAACTCGTGACTTTCAGCACCAAAAGGACAAAAACCAAAAATGTCCAGGATACGGACAAGTCCATATACATCTTTCGATTTTAATATGTTAGGTCAAAATGCATGAATCAACAGTAAGAAAATTAGTGTGTTGCATATGATGAGTATTTAAAGTTGAAGAAGCATGATACCCTAACTTACTTCGTGGTTAAAGATGCTGCAAACCAATAAAATTGCCACTTCTAAAAAGAACTAGGAAGTTCAGTCACTTACCAACTCAGGTACGTAATCTGTTCCTTCTTTCACCTTCAAGCTCATGATCTTGAACTTTACCTTGCTCTTTTGATCTACAGGCTTTTCATTGTTCTCAGGGTGCTCGACAAACTTGAAGACTATCATTCAGACACACAATCCAAATATAAGTTGATCTTCTACACAAAAAAGATACTTGAAACAAGATAACTTAAGCAAACCAATTACCAGTGGCAATAACGCTTTCACCAGGTTCGAGAATGCCTCCGGGAGGTCGCATGTAGCAGCTCTTTGGTGCAGTAGTTTGAAACTTGAAATGCAAAAGGAAGAATCAAGGGGGACAAAGGGCATAATCAGAAACTTACACCACTAAGGTGTGAAGGCAATCATAAATAAAAACTCCATAAATAACAACTACTACTATGCCCCAACCCCGAACTAGACAAGGTCAGCTTTATTATTCATAAGAATACCAGAACAATTTAGACCTGAAAAGTCTTTGCAAGATGCATCATTAATTAAGAACTTAAGACAGAAGATATACTCAGGGAGCTACACTGCACAGCAAAAAATGATTTTTTTTACTTTATTTTGTTTTAAATTTTTGTTTACAGATAGATATATAATATTACAAAGCCAGCACCCTTTTGCGACATCAATGTACTTGAGATTCTGCTTTTCGTTAGCTCACTTGTCTTGGTCTAGTCTTCGACCCTAAAGCATAGAACAGACTAATTTGAGATATGGGAATAAGCTTCACAACAAAGAGTAAATGCGAATGGTTTAAAAATAAACACTGTTGGTTCAACATGAACCATCCAGAAGATCCAGAAATGGTAAAATCATTTAGGAAAATAACTACACCTCCTACTAGCGTCTCTTTCTCGTGTTTTTAAATGTAACACCTTCATTTTATAGATTCCAAACACTTGACACAGGTCGCATAAATTAATAAAATTAAAAAAGATTTCTGAAAATGACAGACCTTACTAGCACCAATTATTACGCAAAGGATCCTCAAATAAATCACCTTAAATGCGACATAAGATTTGCTAGTGTTCTTAATCTTTACAGCACTCTTCACCTGTTTTCCCGGTTCATCTGCCAAAAAACAATATAAAATTAAATCAATAAAAGCAGAATGTAATCGCTCACACTCCAACACGAAATTACATGACTTAAAAAAACCGAAAATTGTTGAGCTAAAAGGAAATGAAAAAGTAAAATAAATAAAATCAAAGATAGTCAACGGCGACGCACAAGGAAAGTAGAGATTGTTAGCTGGATCGAGCCGAAGCCTACGCCGAGCCGGAAGCAGTGATCTGGCAACGGAGGTAACAGACGTAGAAGAGCGAGAGATATTTGATCCGACGCCGTTTTGGTGGCTGTGATTCTGAGAGTGAAGATTCTGTGTAGACGAAGAAGATGAAGAGGTAGTTCCTGATTGCCAAAGAGGACAAAGCTTCCAGAGCTTTCCGTCGGAGCTATGCGGCTTGTGGTGGTCGGCGATGGCCATGGGGCGAAGTTTTTGGCCGGAATTCTACTGGAGTTCTCCAATTTTCAGGTCATAAAAATTAGGGCAACTTGTTGAATTGTCCTTTGTGAGGAAAAACTTTCACGTTGACTTAAATGCTATTAAGGTCAGAAAGAAGTCACGTAATGTAATTATATTGAAGTCTTCGGGTGGATTTGTTGCTTTGTTGTAATTCGTAAATTGTCGTTATTTACTGTCTGGAGAAAGTGTTGCAGTTTGATCGAAGTGGAAAGTGCACAGAAACAAGCGCATTTTTTCGGACTTCAAATCACAGTTTTAATTGCATTTTCCTTTTGTTTTCACGTCCGTTCACACTTACCTTAAACATTAATTTAGTTAAAAAATCTTGCAAAATTAACATTCTACGCTGACAATTACACGAGCCTAACAATCTGAAGATTATTGCCTGAGTAGTTGTTAATTTATTGCAATCTCTTCTGGATGATTAGTTATTACACATATAATAATACACAGCATGACGGAGTTGTTAATTTTGAGATTGACGGGAGATGGAATTTTTTTATATTTGAAGGAAAGATAATTAACGTAAATATTTTTTTTATGTTTAATATTTAACAATCATCTAAAGATCGGGTCAAAATCAATGCATGTGCATGTTTTGAAAGAAATTTTAGTTTCATATATTCTTCTTTCTACTTCTTCATTCAAATCAAGTCATTTAAAAATCCTTCTACATTTTTTACTTCTCTCATAGCCCTTTAAATAATTATTTTGAGTTTAATAATTATCTTTTGGAATTTGTTTACTCTTTCATATCCACAGATTATATCTTAAATTCAATATTTTTAAAATTCCTCACATTTCACTTAAATTTCTTTAACTCACAGAAAAACAAATATAATCCAGTACTATTTCTATCAAATATGTTTTATAATTAAATTTTAATTTTGTCATGAAACACACATCATCTTCACAACAGTTAACGACATAATTTAAGTGATATTAAATCAGTAAACACATTCAAGGAATAAAAGTTGATTTTTTTTGTGAGAAAGATTAAGAAACGTGTGTAGCACTAAAAACTGAAATGCATACTACATCATATAATGCATAGCTAAAGAGTGAGGAGTGTATATGTTAGACAGGATTAGAGAGAGGAACAATAACATGAGTAGACGACGACGACGACGACAAGGATTGGGGATGGTAGTGTGTACGCAGACCTTACCCCTACCCTGGAGGTAGAGAGGCTGTTTCCGATAGACCATTGGCTTCCTCCCTCCAAGAACTCTCCACCTTGCTCTTGGGGTGATTCGAACTCACAACCTTTTAATTGGAAGTGAAGGGTGTTTGCCACTAAAGCAACCCAATTTTATCATTAACGTGAGTAGACACCGAATGTGAAATGGCACGGCATATGGCTGTTAGCCAATGACAAAAAACCATAATGACCACGCACACCTACTCATTAACAATGTTATAATGAGCATCAAGAATATTATTACCTTCAATGCCGGCAAATATGATCGTATAGACAAAGGCGGATCCAGAATTTCAAGAGGACGGGTACACTATTATAAAAAAGTGTATTTATAATTTATATTTGACAAGTTTAACTTTTGTCTCTTAACCATGAACCCATTGTAGTTTTGAAATTATAGGTTCAAAATTATTTTTTTTTTTTATAATTTTTACATATATTTATACTTCATGCTGAAAACAAGACCGTTCGGAGTGAGATTTGAACCGCCAATATCACTTGTAAAGATGCACCCAATAATAATTACATCATAAGAGTCTTTGAGCATAGATGCACACACATATATTTAAGTAACTTTGAAGAAATATAATATTATTATACATGGTTTAAAAAAAAAGTATGAGTTCACGTGAACTCATACCCCTCAAGCTGAATACGCCTATGGGATGCATATAATTCTTTTCCATTAACTACACATTCGGATTCAGAGCACAATAATTCACAATATATAGGAAGCAATTCCTTTATTCAAAAGGCCTTACCCTGTGAAAATCTAAATTAGTCGAAGTAGTATGTTCCGAATACTAGGTGGTGGTTGCATATATAAGGAAAATTTTATTCCTTCCATTCAAGGGCAAAGGTGTCAAATTATTTTTTAGTACGAACTTGAATTGTTTGAACTTCTTAACTAAAATTAAAATATTTGAAAACTAGTAATAATAAGTCCTAGTATAAGTTACAATAGTTATTAATTTAAAATACTTTAAAAATCATGATAAATATATCTACTCGTATTTAAAATGAAAATTAGATAACGTATGCATCGAGGAAAAAAAGCTAATTATACGATTTGAACCAAAGCCAATCATAGATTTACGAGCGAAGGGAAATAGAGGGGGGGTAATAATTGATTGTACAAAAATAATTGGTGGTTAATTAAAGACGAAGGTGGCTGAGTGGACGTTGCTCCTATACGACATTTATATTTGTTGGCTAGGTTTGTTGGCGTAGGTTAGTTGGAGGGTAGGAATTAGTTAGGTAATTAAACAAACACTTCTCAGGTGACTTTGACCCTCCACCCTTTTTCATTCCCTTAAGAATTTATTACTCCAATCTCTTGCTCCTTGGTGGAGTAGTAAAATGTGCAATCAGACTCTCAGTACCATCCACCCCATCCACTGAACAATAATAATATTATAATAATAATAATAATAATAATAATAATAAGGTAAAACATTCGGAATTGTCCCTCTACTATTGTAAATTATTTATATATATTCCCGTTATACTTTTCATTCATTTTTGTCTCTATCATTAACAAACTCTTCAGATTTACCACTAACCTTAATGGCCCTATACTGTAGCAGCTGACCTGTCCAATTTTTGTCCATATCAGCTGCCAAGCCAAATGACACCATGTCATTCACCACAAATTGGGTAAGTTTAAGGGGCCATTCACCCACCCCTAATTTTAATACCCGATTCCGACTTAAAATTCACCAATTTCCAATCCATACTCGACCTATTACCCTCCAAATCTGTTTATTTTTTATTTTTACTTCTATTTTTAATCCATTTTCTTTCTTTTTTTTTCTTCTTTACACCTCTTTCTTCCTCATCAAAACACCATGTAACCTCTTTCATACCATTTTCACCCGTAACTACAAAATTAAACAAACAATTTAGCCAAAATAAAATAACATGATAATAATTGGATTTTAAAATTCTGAAATAAATTCATGTGTTCGTTTCTGTTGGGTCAGATTCAAGTAAGAGATTTGGAAGTTCATTATCGAAAATTTAAAGGCTCATCCTGGGTTGGGATTTTCTGCATACGAGGTTGAATTAAACTTTAAGGATTGAAATATTTTAAAATCCAGTTAAAAATTAGCATTAAAAGCGATTTATTGGCTTCACCATTGTTGAACTTTAAGAGTTTCGGATTTGAAAATTTCTTCTAAAAGTTGTGTTCTAATATTGACCGGTAGCAGTTTGAAAATTATTTTTATCAATCATGTTAGAATTATTTCTTGAATTAAGGAAAGAAAGTAAAATTAAAAAAGGAATAAAAAAGAAAAAAAATGGTTAGAAAACTAAATAAAAGATTATGGGGGAGAATGAAGGGTGTTGGCGGTATGAGGACGACGCGTGTGGTTTGGGGAGGGGGGTTATATGACTTAGCAACTAACATGGATAAAAATTGGAGAGATCAACTGCCACAATGTTGGGCCGTTAGGGTTAGGGGTAAATCTAAAGAGTTTGTTACCGGTAGGGGTGAAAATGGACGAAAAGTATAATGAGGGACACATGTAAATAATTTACAATAGTAGAGTGGTGAATCCAGACCTCTTCCCTAATAATAAAGATAATCTAAAATTATGAAAATGTCCAAATATATCCCTCTACTTTCGGGTATTGTTTACGTTTAACCTCCATTATACTATCCGACTCAATTTACCTCCACCGTTATACTATCCGACCAAATTTACCCCTAAGATTAGCAAACTTTTAAAAATTACCCCTTGATCGGTTAAGTAATTCAAAATCTCCCAATTTTCTTTTATTTAAATCACTTATTGTTCTTCTTGCTCCACTATTTTCATAAATTACTATTGATGTGAATGCTAAATGTACTAGACTATACAAATTATTTGTGGATATTTTTAATTACCAATGCACCCATTTCTCTTTTTGTGATAATGGATTTGGAATTGGTTCAAAATTTATTTATTTTTCAACCATATACACACTGTAGAATTCAGTGGGTCTATTTATTATGCATTATATGCAGCTGATCATCATGTATGTAGATGTATATTCAAATATATTTTGTTATTGTCTGATTAGTATAGAGTTCGATCGACTAACTTAAGAGTGAACAATGTGTAGGCATTTGATTAAAGTAAAGTTAAATTCGACAATGTGAAGTTTTCAAGTAACATTAACTTCTATCACTAATACTTGCAAGTCTCCATACCTTTGGTGCAACGAATTTGTAACGACCCGACCGGTCATTTTGATAGTTGTAGCCCCATTCCCCCATTTACTGCTCAATTTATGCTTTACGTTTGTTATGTGACTTCCCGGGGTGATTAGTTTGGGTCCGGTGAGGTTTTAGGAATGAACTGGAACACTTAGCTCCAAGGTTTAAAGTTTAAGTTAAAATAGTGACCGGGTGTCGACTTATGTATAAACGACCTCGGAATAGAGTTTTGATGATTCCAATAGCTCATCCGTATGGTGATTTTGGACTTAGGAGCGTGTCCGGAAAATTTTTTGGAAGTTCGTAGTGAATTTGGCGTGAAATGGCGAAAGTTGTATTTTTGGGAAGTTTGACTGCGGAGTTGACTTTTTGATATCGCGGTCGAAATCCAGTTTTGAAAATTTGTATAGTTCCGTTATGTCATTTATGACTTGTGTGCAAAATTTGAGGTCAATCGCACTTGATTTGATAGGTTTCGGCATCGAATGTAGAAGTCGAAAATTCTTAAGTTCCTTAAGCTTGAATTGGGGTATGATTCGTGGTTTTAGCGTTGTTTTATGTAATTTGAGGTTTCAACTAAGTTCGTATGATGTTTTAGGACTTGTTGGTGTATTTGGTTGAGGTCCCGAGGGCATCAAGGGGAGTTTCGAACGGTTAACGGATCAATAATTGAAGTTGGGAGTTTGCTGAAGTTGAGTTTGCTGGTTTTTGGCTGATCTGGTTTTTCCTTCAGCTGTCAAAAATCGAGATCAAAATCGAGGTTAGGCAATCGAAGTCAGGAAATCGAGGTCAGAAAATCGAGGTCATAAAATCGAGGTTAGGAAATCGAGGTCAGAAAATCGAGGGTAGCGTCTGGACAGAGACTTTAAGTTATAAAACGGGGGCTTCATCCCATTTTCTATTTTTGACAAATTGAAGCTTTGGGAGAGGCGATTTTTGAGAGATTTTCAAGAAAAAACATTGGGGTCAGGAAATCGAGGTCAGCGTCTAGACAGAGACTTTAAGTTATAAAACGGGAGCTTCATCCCATTTTCCATTTTTGACAAATTGGAGCTTTGGGAGAGGCGATTTTTGAGAGATTTTCATGGAAAAATATTGGGGTAAGTGATTCTAACTCGGATTTGGTTAATATACACGAATATATCATTGTTTTCATCATTTAATTAGTGTTTTGAGATTGAATTTTGGGAAAAAATTTAGAAATCTCATAAAATAAATTTTTGAGATTTCGGTGTCGATTCAGAGTTGGATTTGAGTGAAACTAGTATGGTTGGACTCGTAATTGAATGGGTTATTGGATTTTATGAGTTTCGCCGGATTCCGAGATGTGGGCCCCACAGGCGATTTTTGAGTTAAATTTCGGATTTTGTTAGAAAATTTATATTTTCATATGAAATTTATTCCTATAATTTGTATTGATTGAATCGAATTAATTATGACTAGATTCGAGCCGATCGGAGTCAAAAAATTGAGGAAAAGGCATACTACTTGACTGATTGAGCGTGGTTTGAGGTAAGTGACTTGTCTAACCTTGGGTGGGAAAAATTTCCCTTAGGATTGGTATTGATATGAAAATGTTGATGTGTTGAAAGTCGTGTACAAGAAGTGACGATTGTGTACACGTGCTAAATATGGAAGATTATGTCTTTAAATTGTGTAGAGCGCTGTTGCATATTAATTAAATTATTTTATTCTGTTATATTCATCATCATTAATATATTTTTGTATTTTAAAATTGTCGGACCTGTTCCTGCTAAGTGTGTTACCTGTTTAATTGAAACTCTATTTCTTTTATTCTATGCATTATTTGAAGAATATATTTCTTAAATTTAATATTATAAAAAATAAATTATTTTACATTTAAAATGTTAATATTTAGACAAGGTGTTAAATTTGTGAAATATTATTTTTGTTGAATATTTTGTGAGATTTTTGTACCCATTGTGATTGACCTGTGAGCTCTTTATTGTGAAAAAATATTATTGTTGTTGATTTATTTTGGTATGAGGCGTGAGCTCTTTATTGTGAAAAAATATTGTTGTTTTATTTTGGTAAGTTGAAATATTTGGGTACTCGGGGTGCAAATTGTGATATATTGTGATATTGATACGAATGCGGTGGTATAAGGTCCGGGTGTTGAAACGCATGCAGTGAGATAAGGGTGGCTTGATACGCGTGGCTAGTAGGGGAACTACTAGAAGTCATGCGGTGTGATAAGGGTGGCTAAAACGCAGGATGCTATTTCGTAAAAAATATTTTCTTTAAAATTTAATGCGAAGGCTCCCGCAGTGATATAAGAAAATTGAGATATTGTGAATTTATTTATAATTTGGGACTACGAGGCGGTACCCCGGGAGTGCCCTTGTTGATATTTCTTTTATGGACGCATTGTCTTTGGTTATTTTTGGTGTTTTCCTTAAAGTTGTAAATTTCTATTTTCCTTCCACGATTGTTAATTTTCCTTATTCTGTATAGTTAAATTGTGACATACTACTTACTTGATTTATCCCCATTGTCATTATTGTTATTATATTGTTAAACTTTTCTCCCTGTCTTTTATTATTCTTGTAGGGCTTGACCTGAACTCGTCACTACTCTACCGAAGTTAGGCTTGACACTTACTGGGTACCGTTGTGGTGTACTCATACTAGGCTTCTGTACATATTTTTGTGCAGATCCAGGTACATCTTATCAGACCAGGCATCAGTGAATTATCCGTACGAGGAGACTTCGAGATATATCTGCCAGCGTCCGCAGACTTCGAAGTCCCCTTCTATCTTATTATGTTGTCTTCCTTATTTCCTTTAGACCCTGATGTATATAGACTCTTAGAATAAATTCTTAGAAGTTTGTGACTTATTTCTACTGGGTTTTGGGAGTTGTACTTATGTGAATTTACAGATTTATTTATTTTTGATTTCTATTGTTATTTCGCATTGATAGGCTTACCTAATCTTAGAGACTAGGTGCAATCACGACATCCTACAGAGGGAATCTGAGGTCGTGACAGAATTTATTAAAGTTGGGGTGTTGTAATATTTTTCAAATTTAGACAAGCTACCTAATTTAGATTCTTCAATTGTTTGCTAGCCGTTGTATTATTTTAATATTTTCTTGCTCTTATTTTTTTTTTCAATCAAGAAAGCAGGTAAATACCAATTATTTCAAAAATAATGGATCAAGAAGAACAATAAGTGAATTAATTAAAATAATTTGAGCGATTCTGGGTCACCTGACGGACCGAGGGATAATTATTAAAGGTTTGCTGATGGTAGAGATAAATTTGGCCGGATAGTATAACGATAGGGGTAAATTTATTCGGATAATATAACTGAGGTTAAATATTGACAATATCCGAAAGTATAGGAGTATATTTGACTCTTTTCCCTATAAAATTTAAGTTAAATACTCCCTCCTTCACATATTACTTATTCACATTACTAAAAATATGTATCCCGAATTACTTGTCAATTTATAAAATCAAGATATTTTTTATTTTCCATTTTACCCTAAAAATTAAATCAGTTTTGATGGTGTCTGTTCATATGCTTTATGCTACTCCGTCAACGAGAACTTTTGGATAAAGTATCTGGATACACTTTATTAACTTGAGTTGATTAGTTTGAGGCCACATAAATAGTCTAATAGTAGATATTAAAAAGAGTTAAAAGGGTAAATTAGTAAAAATATTTTTCTTATTTATGCTTTCATAAGGGGCATGTAAAAGAAAAAATGGACAAAGTAATATGGGACGGATGTAGTATATTGTAATCTGAAGAAAATACTATTGATATTCCTTAATTTTCTTTTCCACATTATCAATTATTTAAGTTTTTAATGCGACTAGTCTTTGGGTATGTGTGTTGCAGGTATACACCGTTTTAATGAATAAAACCTTTTAAGAAAGTTACATAAATATTCTATTAAAATACTTTTGCCTGTTTGTTTTCTTATGAAAAAAGTTTTTACGAATTTTTCTATTATGTTGTATGTTGTATTTATTTTTTACCTTCACAAAACACATGTATATACGGTTTTCTATCCATCATAACCTACGATTCTTTTTACCTTTTTTTCCACGTATAAATGGCAAGTGTTTCAATATCACTTAGATATCTGCACAAATTTGTACACAATAAGTTATATCGCTAAATATATTTAGTTCTAAAATACTCTGAAAGAAACAGAAAACTACAGTTGGAACCGTCAATCGGTAGCATCTCATACAAAATTATGAAAGAACACAAATAGTACTTTATAAAAAGAAAAGTATTTTTTATATTAAATTGAAGTTCCGAAAATATATATACATTCCAAATGAGTATCACATAAGCATTTCAAGTATTAGTAAAGTATACATTTGTTTACCCGCAAAATGGTACAGTTGAATTTGTAACGTGATTTATAGACAAGCAAATCGATTTGATCCCAAAATAATAAATAAATAAATTAAATAAAATACAAGACTTAGCGTTAAAATCGAGGTAAGACAGCAAATAGTTTGGTTCCGGGAGCAAAGCTTCCGAAGGCAGTAATAAGAATATCAATACACAAGAAATAAAGTGCTATTGAGCTTTTAAATAATATTTAGCATAAGCTTGTCAGAAAATTTGTGTCCCTTACAATGGCCGTTGAAGTCACTATTTATAGTTTCACCTAGGGAACAAGGTCCTAGGATCAAGCCCCTCATAAATGATAATTATGGGGGTCATTAATGAATGTGTAACGGCAAGCTATGAATGCCAAAATTCTCTATAACAGATTCTTTATTTAATACTGTAGGATATTCTTCATTGAATGTTATCGGGTGGCAAATATTTGTTTGTCTTCATTAGCAATATTCCCCTCGGGGTCTTTCCGGTGCCAACCGAAGCTGCTGCCCCCGGTCTTGATTTCTACTTGCCTCATTTTCCGTCTGTTCTCGGTTTCACGAGTTGCTCTATTATTCGATTATTTAATACGACCCGATTTTACCATATACAGATAGTCCAACTGCTTTCCGGTGGTATATCTTTGTGCCATCGGGAAGTTAGTGAAGATACCTTTCTTGACAGAAAATTTTCTAATCCCCTCTGAAAAGTTTCTGACGCTTGATTAGACGTACGTTTCTCCGCATTTAATGCTCCGAGCACGCGTCACCCCACGATTTAGCGATATTTTTGCCAGTTCTCGAGGTAATCATGGCCCCGATTTTAGCCGCATATTCCTTTAATTTACTTATACGCCCCATTCTTCCTCTTTTACACTGTACAGTTTTTCAACACTCTCTCAACTCCTTTGCATTCAACTCTTTCTTGCTTTCACTCCTCTTTAATAATCTTCTTCAATGAATTCTTACTTCCTTCTTCTAACCATGGCCTCCTCCTCCAAAAACTCAAGTTCTTCAAATAACAAAGAAAGCACCGATGATGCTGCCCCTCCTACAGTGAGCACCATTATTCCTAGAAGGCTTAGTACAACCTAGGAGTTTGAAGAGAATTTTCCTTCTACCAACTCTCGTACATGGGTTGCTGGCGTGTACCCTTCTTTCATCCGTCCTTCTAGCATTCCTGCTGTAAAGGAGGATTGTGGTTGTCATGATCTGAACATCATCGCTTCTGATCTGGCGGAGTGAGTAACCTTCCCTAATAAGGGTTTTACGTACGTTTACACATACCCCTTCATTTTGGGCCCATTTGCATTGAGCGGGGGACTTGACCCCGTAATCTTGGAATCTACTTCCGATATCAAGTCTGCTTGGCACAAGTGAGCTCTTCTGTGTGGCAGACGGTAAATTATCTTCGGCGGCTATGCTAGGAGACGGGGGAAGAACTTTCCTTGGCTCACATAATGAACCTTTACTCCCCCAAGATTTTATGTGGGGGAGTAATAAACTTTGGCAAATATGGCCACTATGTTTTGCTCACCAGCATGGATGATGACAACGATCGTGGATGGATGGAGCGGTTCGTTGTAGTTTCCACCAGAGTTATCATCCCAGCCACAACTCCATCTTTCCCTAAGTCATGGACTCGTACCTGTAAGTTCAACGTCTGTCTTTTCTCTGATTAAATGTTATTTTATGTTGTTACTAATCATTCTCTTTTTATTATTTCAGCAACTCGGTGGACACCATTAAGAGTTGAAGACTTGGACAAGTGGGTCCTGAAGCTTTTGGATATTACCATGCTAGAGGCTCGCCGGTGGAAAGAACTGGCCCTCAAATACGAGTGGAAGGCCAAAAATCATGGTAAGTTGATTCTCGAAACTAATCTTGTTTTTACCTCGTGTATAAGAAAATTGATTAACTATTTTTTTTTTTGTTGAATTCAGGTCTTCCGCAGGGCTCTGTTACCGTCCCCGAGGAGGATGTTTTGCCTAATCCCGTAGAGGTTGTGAGGTTGCTGAAGGAGGCCTTTACTTACAAGCGCCATCAGATCCACTTTCGGTACAGGTTTTTCCTCTGGGAGTCCTCGGCCGGAGGGCAAGCAACCAAAAAGGCGGCGCTCCTCCTCGCCCGAGCCGAGTGTCATCTGCTATCCCGGACGATGGAACTTGCCAATTACCTGAAGTTGCTGGCTTCAACTAAAGATAAGAAAAAACTACACTCTCTTTCGGGGGGGGGGTGTATGATAAACAATGCCACGCACAACGTGACAACGGTATGATATTTGTTCCTTTTATTGTTTCTTCTTGTCATGTTATGACTGGATTGTTTATTTGAGTTTTTGCTTTACATGCTAATTTCCTTGCTTCCGAGGGCCTTCAGAAGTTGATCCTCGATAAAGAAAAACTCACATCTGAGCGGGATCAACTGTTGTCTGAGTGGGATCAAATCATTGCTTGCCTCCCGGCACTAGAAGCACAAGCTGTCGAAGTCGGTGTGTTGGAGGATCGGTTGCAGCAGAGCGAGAAGAAGGTGTTGACCCTTAGCCAAGAGTCCGCCCTGTTAAATTTTCAATTTCAAGAGGCCAAGGCTAAATGGTTTGAGGTCCAAAATGTTGTTATTGCTGCTGCCGAGCACGAGGCTGCCTCTACTGAGAGATTGAAAAATTTGGAGGCAGCCTTGAACTCCAGAGCTGAAGAGATTGCTGATGCTGAGGAGAAGCGTACCCAGATGGAAGAGAAGTATAAGAGGGTCATAGAGTACAATAAGGTTAATCTCTCCACTCTCCGTGACCTTGATCTCAGCCTTCAGGCCACAAGATCCGAGCGGAATAGCCTTTTGACTGAGGTTGATTAGCTTAAGTCAGAACTCCAGCGCCGAGCGGATTCCCTCACTATTGAAAAAATACATTTGATGTATAACATGAGGAGAAAAACCTTGGAGGAGGCCAAAGCAGGCGTCATTGATTTTGATGCCGAGATCGTCAAGGCTCGTGAGCTGGAGTCAACTGCCTCGGTTCGACCCGATGCAACTGACTCTTCTGGTTCCAGTTCCGAGTTCTCGGGAAGTGAGGAAGAACTTGAAGGGGATGATGATGAAGGCCAAGATCCCGAGGCGGCAGCAGATCTGCCTTTTTCTCCTAGGGGCGCAGACGCTTCTCTTTCCCAAGTTCTGGGACACAGTAGTTTAGTTTTTTCTCTTTCTTTTGCCTTTGTTTTTCTTTTCATACTTTTGTACTTGTGCTGCTTGGTACGTTTGTAATATAAAAGTGCTTTTTTGTTTAAGTATTGCACCAATTTATTTTTTTGCGTCTAGTTATGCAAGGTTTCAGGTGCATTTTTCCCCAATAGTATTTGGGTTCCGGGCATAAATCCTTCCGTAACCAACCCTTTACTGTGAGGGTTTCATAAGAGAGGGCCCTCTTATGTTTACAGTGCTTTTGAAAAGGACGTCTCTTGTTCATTCTGGCACTAGCATTTGAAGTACTTGATTAACTTTCAAATGATAAATTAATTCATCGTTTGGGCAAGAAACAAGATAAAAATAAAAGGACTTTACTTTATTCCTTTCATTTTCAAAAGTACATAAGCATTCGTTGTGCTGAAAAGAAATTGCCATTACTTGTGGCTAATTTGTACAACTTGTTTCTACGGGGCTGGACGGGCAGTCCTCGGTCCCGATGATACATCTTTGTTCTCGATTTTTTGTAGTCCCAGTTTATGTGGCAGTCAGGTTGTCATATTCTTATATCATTCCCCCTAGTGTTCGAATGCGAAGAATGTGAATTGGAATACTGGAAGTCTTGTTCCCTTGATGATTCCACTAGTGAATGGTTGGATAATCTTTGGTTTGATAGCAAGCTTCATTTACCGTTAGGAACTTGTGAAGGGGCACTCGTGAACGGTCGGGTAGCCTTTGGTCTGATAGCAAGCTTTGTTTCCCGTTAGGAATTTTTCTATCGAGCAATAGACTATCTAACCATTCTGTAGTGGTTCGTTGTTTCCATGCCTTGTCGTTTAAAGGTCTTATTTCTGCTGATGGTGTTTCCTTCGTAGTATGTTTTTCGTTGTTGCCTCATTAAAAACCTTGCTAGAAAAACCTCGTTGGGACAAAAACTAGACGAAGGGAAAAGGAGTGCAGCACATACTTTCAGTATAGGCAATGTTTATCAGCAATAGTATCTTTTGAGGTGTGCCACATTCCAGTTACTCGGCAATTTTACTCCGTCTTGATTTTCCAGTTCATATGATCCTTTCCTGGTGAAAGCTGAAACCCGGTAGGTGCCTTCCCACGTCGGACCCAGCTTCCCTGCGTTGAGCTATCGGGTGTTTTGAGTCACTTTCCTTAAAACCAAGTCTCCCACTTTGAAATAACAGAGATTGTTCTTCGATTATAATATCTTTCCATTTTTTGTTTTTGGGACGCCATCCTTATATGCTCCAAGTCCCTGCGTTCGTCAAGCAGCTCCAATCTAACCAACAATGCTTCGTTATTTACTTCTTCGTCCGCCCGGAAGTTTCTCATGGTGAGTTCTCCCATTTCCACCAGGATCAGGGCTTCTGCTCCATATACGAGAAAGAAAGGTGTCTCTCCCATGCTTGATTTGGCTGTTGTTCGGTATGCCCATAGCACCCTGGTAACTCTTCAGGCCATTTGCCTTTGGCTGCTTCCAATCTCTTTTTGAGATTTTGAATAATCACTTTATTTGTCGATTTCGCTTGGGCGTTTGTGCTCGGGTGGTATAGCGAAGATGTGATTCTTTTGATTTTCAAGTCTTCAAGGAATTTGGTAACCTTTACGCCTATAAATTTTGGCCCGTTGTCGCATGTTATTTCCTTTGATATTCCGAACCTGCAAATTATATTATCCCACAAAAAATCGACCACTTCGTGCTCGCCCATTTTCTGGCAAGGACCTGCTTCAACTCATTTAGATAAGTAATCAGTTAATATCAAAAGAAATCTTACCTTACCGGGAGCCGACGGACCGACTATGTCCGTCTGTATTTCATGAATGGCCAATGCAACTATACCAAATGCAGTAGTTCTATCGGTTGATGCACCAACGACGCATAGCATTGACACATGTCGCATTTCTGAACAAATGGCTTAGCGTCTTGTTCCATCCGGGCAAGTAGTATGCTGCCCTAATTAACTTTAACACTAACGAGTTCGCACCAGAATGATTCCCACAGATTCCATTGTCGACTTCTCTCATGACGTAATTAGCCTCTGAGGTGCCTAAACATCGAGCCAACGGGCCTTGGAAAGACTTTTTATACAACTGGCCTTCCCTGAAGCAGTAACGAGCTGCTTTGGTACAGAGTGCCTGGGATGCCTTGGGATCTTCGAAAAGTTGGCCATGCTCAAGATAATCGATGATCTCATTTCTCCAGTCCTAGACAAAATTGGTCGTGTTTACTTCATAATAACCGTTCACATCTAATACCGAATGCATAAGTTGCACGACCGTACCAGAGTGATCCTTTCATTTCCGTGGACGATCCCAGATTGGCCAGTGCGTGGGCTTCCACATTTTCTTCTCTCGGGATGTGGGTGATTGACCATTCCCTGAACCGTGCAAGTAGAGTCTGAACTTTCACTACATATTGTTGCATGCATTCCTCTTTGGTATCGAAGATCCCGTATACCTGATTTACTACCAGTTGGGAATCGCATTTGATTTCAACGACCTCGGAATCCAGTCCTCGGGCCAGTTCAATTCCTGCAATCAAAGCCTCATACTTGGCTACATTGTTAGTCAAGGGAACATTTCTTATGGACTGCCTCAGGGTTTATCCCGATGGCGTAATTAGTACTACCCCGATCTTGGACCCTTTCACGTTGGAAGCTCTATCCGTGAACAAGGTCCAGACTCCCGACGTCATTTTCGACACCATTACTGCTTCCTTGGTGGCCAAAGACAACAGTCCGAGACTGAAATCGACCACGAAGTCGGCCAAAACTTGCGATTTGACTCGCAGTCCTGGGTTTATACTCTATGTCAAATTCACTCATTTTGACTGCCCACTTGGCCAGTCGACCTGATAATTCAGGTTTGTGAAGGATATTCCGCAGGGGAAAGGTTATCACCACGGCTATTGGGTGGCATTGAAAATAAGGCCTAAGCTTTCGAACGGTGACTACCATAGCTAAAGCCAATTTTTCGAGGTGTGGGTAGTGAGTTTTGGCTCCCGTTAAAATTTTACTAACATAATAAATAAGAGATTGCGTACCTTCGTCTTCACGGACTAAAACAATACTTGCCGCTACCTCCAAGACTGCTAAGTAAATTAGTAATTGTTTGCCTTTCTCCGATTTAGATAGTAACAGAGGGCTCAATAAATACCTTTTCAAATATTTCAAGGCATGTTGGCATTCTAAAGTCCATTCGAAAGGGTTCTTCTTTTTCAGAAGTGAGAAGAAGTGATGACACTTTTTTGAAGACCGTGAAATGAACTTGCTTAAAGCGGCCAGTCTTCCAGTCAGCCTCTGAACCTCTTTCACATTTTATAGCTGGTCGGGAATGTCCTTGATTGCTTTGATTTTATCGGGATTGAATCCGATCCCCCTTTGTGACACCAAGAAACCCAAGAACTTACCAGAGCTGACTCTGAATGCACACTTTTTGGGGTTAAGCTTCATGTTATGCTTCCTTAAGATGTCAAAGGTTTCTTGGAGGTGCTTCAGGTGATCACCTGCATTCAGAGACATAACCAACATATCATCTATGTAAACTTCCATTATTTTCCCTATTTGCTTTTCGAATATTTTGTTCACAAGCCTCTGGTAAGTGGCTCCGGCATTCTTAAGCCCGAAAGGCATCACATTGTAGCAATATGTGCCAAAGTTCGTTATGAACGAAGTCTTTTCCTGATCCTCCAGGTTCATTTTGATTTGGTTGTACCCAGAATAGGCATCGAGTAAACTCATCAACTCGTGCCCGACCGTCGCATCAATTATTTGATCAATGTTTGGCAATGGGAACGAGTCTTTTCGGCACACCTTATTCAGATCCTTATAATGTATGCACATGCAAAATTTATTATTCTTTTTCGGAACTACTACTACGTTAGCTAACCAGTTGGGATACTTTACCTCCCGGATTGAACCGATATCAAGCAATCGAGTTACCTCTTCTTTGAAAAACCTATTTTTGACCTCGGCAATAAGGCATTTCTTCTGTCTTACCGGAGGGATGTTAGGATCCAGGCTTAACTTGTGCACGGCCATCTCCGGCGGAATACCTGTCATACCCACATGCGGCCACGCAAAACAGTCAACTTAAATTTGAGAAATTCTATAAATCCTGACCTGAGCTCGGGATTTAATCATGTCCCCAAGTGGAATTTCCTCTCTAAGAACTTTTCAAACAATGCGACTTGTTCGAGTTCTTCCGCTGTGGATTTGGTTGCGTCCATTTATTCTGGTACCTGGAAATATCTTGGTACCTGATAGGATTCTGACGACTCTCCCCCTTGTCGACTTCGTTCGTCTTAGGAGAAAGCGTCGGCTCCTGTAATTATTATGCTGCATGTTCTTTCCCTTTACTACTGGAAACCGAGATTGCGTTCATCTCTCTTGTCGTCGGTTGATCTCCTCTTATTTGTTTAATTCCCTCTGGAGGTCGTTATTTTTAAAAGGTGATGGTATGTTGATGGCACAACCTTCATCTTGTGTAGCCATGGCCTTCCAAGAATAATGTAATATCCCATGTCATCGTCTACTACTTCAAACAAGGTCATCTTCACGACCCCTTCGGCATTTGTGGGCAGTAGGATCTCTCCTCGGGTTGTCACACTTGCTAAGTTGAACCCGGCGAGGAGTTTTGTGGCCGGAATGATGCTTCTGGTTAGCTTGGCTTGCTCTAGCACACTCCGTTGGATAATATTGGCTGAATTTCCTCGGTCTACCAAAACATGTTTAATTTTAAAATCTAAAACATTAAGAGAAATTACCAGGGCATCTTTATGCGGTAGTAGGAGTCCATATGTGTCCTCCTCCGTAAAGGTGATATTGTCCTCGGCGACTTCCCGAAGTCTTTTGCTATGGGTCACTGATTCCTTTGTCTTTGTTTTTGCCAAAAAGGTTACACCATTAATCTCGTTCCCCCCAAAAATCATGTTACTTGTTAGACGAGGAATATTTTCTCCTGCTTTTGAGGGTTTCGCATTATCTCGGTTGCGACCATAGTTATTCTTAGCCCGGTCGCTTAAGAACTCTCTGAGATGGCCATTTTTCAGCAATGTCTCCACCTCCTCACGCAGATGTCGGCAGCCCCTAGTCCAGTGGCCGTTAGTCCCATGATAGTCACACCATAGATTAGGATCCCTCTGTCTGGGATCAGATATTATCGTCCTCGAGAACCGTGCTTCCTTAATGTTCCTCATCGCCGATACCAGTTCCACTACGCTGACATTGAAGTTATACTCGGACAATCTGGGGTAGGTGGAATCCCAGGAGCCCGATACCTGTTTGTCCTGCAATGATCTTTTACTTTGGCCACGATCAACTATCCTATCGGTGGCGAACCTGTACGCCGATCGAAAACCTTTGACGTGTCCTTCGTCCCTTTCGTCAGGCAAAAACCTACCTATAGAAGACCGTCGATCTACGTCAAAATCATCCTTCAACTTTTCCTTATTCTTCTCTCGGTCCCGACCCTTGGTTGATGCCGAGAAATTGAGCTAGTCATCCTCTATTCTTATCTTTGATTCGTAGCGGTTGTGGACATATGCTCATGTTATTTCTTGGAATTCAAGTAGAATTTATTTCAGTTTTCGGGAAGCGTCAGAGCTCCTCGGATTCAGCCCCTTATTAAATGCCTAAGCTGCACATTCATCTGGCGCGGTCGGTAGCATCATCCTTTCCTTCTGAAATTTGGTCATGAACTCTCGTAGCAATTCAGACCCTCCTTGTGCAATTCTGAATATGTCGGCCTTTTGGGCCTGGATCTTTCTGGCCCCGGCATGGGCCTTGATAAAAGAATCTGCGAGCATCTCGAAGGAATATATTGAGTGCTCGGGTAGAAGTGAATACCATTTTGGGGCCCCTTTATGAGGGTCTCCCCGAACTTCTTCAGTAAGACTGACTCAATCCCGTGCGGAGCTTAGTCGTTTCCTTTCACCACCGTTGTGTAGGTGGTGATGTGCTCATGAAGATCCAAAGTCTCATCATATTTCGGCACGTCTGGCATCTTGAACCACTTCAGTATTAACTCTGGTGTCACGCTCGGTTTGAACGACAACTGGGTGTACTTGTTTGAGTCTGGTCCTTTCAATACTGGCGGTGCACCCGGGATTTGATCTATTTGGGCATTTATTTCCCTCATAAATTACACAAGTTTGGTTTTAAAGGGATCATTCTCGTTATTGTTACCAGATCCGCTGTCGTTCCCCCCAGCCCCGTCGAAGCCGACCTCACCCCTTAGGGTGTTGTTATCAACCCTTTGTGCCGTTTGGTTTGCGGGAGTATCAGGAAGAATTGGACCTCTTACATTCGCATTGTTGGAAGCACCCGACAAAGCTTGCTTCAACTCTGTAATGACCTGATCTTGTCGTGATAGATGGCCCATAATAGCTTTTTGTTGTTCCCTCATAATTCTCACTATTCCACAACGTGATTGTTTTCAGCATCATCGGGAGGTTCCTCTCGAACGTGTCGTGGATATTGCCCTCCATGGACCGACGTGGCTACGTCATCCTCGTTGCGGATATCAATGATCAAATCTTCGTGTCGAGGGATATTTCCTTATGTCTCAACGTTTTGTGTAATGTTAACATCATTATCTGCCATTTTCTTACGATTTTCACTAAGAAATAAAGAATTAAACAAGTTAGTAATAGATGAAAGGATCAACTCAATTACGCAACTGTTTAAGCCCCACGGTGGGTGCCAAACTGTTTACCCGTAAAATAAATTAAAGGATAAATAAATTAAATAAAATGCAATACTTAGTATTGAAATCGAGGTAAGACAACAAATTGTAAAGACCCGGACGGTCGTTTTGAGAGTATTAGCCTCGAACCCCTATTTATTATTCCCTCTATTTTATTTTGTGGTTACGCGACTTGCCGGGAGGAATTGTGTTTGGTTTCAGAGTGAAATAGGACACATAGTCCCTAAATTGAGAATTTAAGTTCTAGGAACCGACCGTAGTTTGAATTGTGTGAAGACGGCCCCGGAATGGAGTTTTGACGATTCCAATAGCTCCATAGGGTGATTTTGGTCTTAGGAGCGTGTTCGAATATTGAATTGGAGGTCCGTAGGTTATTTTGATATCGGGGTCAGATTTTGATTCCAAAAGTTAAAGTAGGTCCGTAATGTCAATTATGACTTGTGTGCAAAATTTGAGGTCAATCAGACTTGATTTAATAGGTTTCGGTGTCGGATGTAGAAGTTTGAAGTTTTAAAGTTCATTAGGCTTGAATCGATGTGCAATGCGTATTTTTAGCATTGTTTGATGTGATCTAAAGGCTCGACTAAGTCGATATGATATTTTAGGACTTGTTGGTAAATTTGGTTGAGGTCTCGGGGGTCTCGGGTGGATTCCGGATGGTCAAGTGATCAAATTTGGACTTGTGAGAATGGCTGAAGGCACCAGTTCTGGTGTAATCGCACCTAGACCGCAGGTGCGAGCTCGCATAAGCGAGCATTTGGAGCGCAGATGTGGGGCTAGGGGAATTGGCCAGTGGTCGCAGAAGAGACGTGAAGGCCACAAAACTGGAGTCATTTTTGCGGAAGAGTGATCGCAGAAGTGGACAAGTTTGCGCAGATGCGCACCTGCAGAAGTGGTCTTTGAACAGCAGAAGCGGAATTTGGCGAGGAAGCTGGGATCGCAGAAGCGGCTGGGAGGCCCGCAGAAGCGAGTCTGCAGGAGCATATGAGGAGACCGCATGAGAGAGGGAAACCACAGAAGCGGATAAGTTGTCGTTTATGCGACGCCGCAGATGCGGCTAAGTTTCCTTAGAAGCGGAAGTGCTGGACAGAACACTTAAATACAAGGGTTCACAGTTTTGCTTCATTTTAAACAGTTTGAGCTCGGGTCTTGGCAATTTTTGAGAGCATTATCGAGGGATTTTTTTGAGGTAAGTCTCTTGTACTCATTTTTGATCAATAATCTTGTTTCCCCATTGATTTTTCCACCTAGATTGTGTGTGTTTAAGGTGGAATTTGGGAGTTTGAGGCAAGGGATTTGGAGAGATAAATTTGGGGATTTGAGTGGCGACTTGGTGTTAGATTTTGGTAATTTTGGTATGGACGAACTCGATATTGAACGGGTATTCGTATTTTGTGACTTTTACCCGATTCCGAAACGTGGGTCCGGGTCGACTTTTTGGGGTAATTTTTCGATTCTTTGCTAAAGTCGTAGATTTATGATTTACATTTGTTTCTTGTAGCTGTATTCATGATATGTAATTGCTTTTAGCTAGATTTGGGCCATTCAGAGTCGAAAAATCGAGGGAAAGGCATCCTTATCAATTGATTGAACGAGATTTGAGGTAAGTGACTTGTCTAACCTTGTTTGGGGGAAATCCTATTAGGATTTGGTACTATTGCAACAATTTGCAATATGTGCGCGCGAGAGTCTTAGAGATGCTTGGCACGTAGAGTTTTTTTCAGTTGCGCCAAGGTTCTATGACCGTGTCAGAGTATGCGGTCCGATTCAGTGATTTGGCTAGGCATACATCGGCCTTGGTTGCTACTGTTCGAGAGTGGTTCGTCGATTTATTGAGGGGCTCAACCCCAATATCAGATTGAGCATGGCCCGAGAGTTGGAGATGGATATTGCGTACCAGCAGGTAGTGGGGATTGCTAGGAGGTTAGAGGGTATGCTGACTTGGGATAGAGAGGAGAGAGAGGCCAAGAGGTATCGAGAGTCTGCACTTATAGTGGTACTCGTGTCCCAGCAGCAGCTCGTTAGGGTAGGGGTTATATGGGTCGCCATGTTTATTCAGCACTTCCAGGCGCCAGCGGTGCTCCAGCCACTCCTAGGCCCAAGATCCCTATTATGCACCGCCGGTGTCTAGCGTACCTCCTGTACGGTTTGCTTTCAGTGGTCAGTGATGTCGATCAGGCCCGAGCCAGTCGCATTAGCCACGTCCTCCGAGAGCTTATTTTAAGTGTGGTGACACTTGTCATATGGTGAGGGATTGCCCCAAATTTAGGAGGGGTACACCTCTACAGATTTCTCAAGCACTGCGTGCTATACCAGGTCCTCATGTTATGGCCACAGCACCAGCTACCACCCCACCTGCACAACCAGCTAAAGGTGGAGGTCGGACAGGTAGAGGTCGCCCTAGAAGGGGAGGCCAGGCCAGATATTAGGCCCTTCCTGCTAGGACAGAGGTAGTTGCATCAGATTCTGTTATCACAGGTATTGTTTCGGTATGTCATAGAGATGCATCAGTCTTATTTGATCTAGGATCCACCTATTCATATGTGCCATCTTATTTTGCTTCGTATTTGGGTGTATCCCGTGATTCTCTAAGTTCACCTGTCTATTGTAACGATCCGACTTGTCGTTTTAAGAATTTACGTTTCGGTAGCTTAAGGTCTCGAGCAGCTTTGAAATGTGTATTATGACTTGCGAGGGTGGTCAAGTTTGGTTTTCGGATGATTCAGGATTTAATTGAAAGAACAATTCTTGTTTTGGAAGCTTAAGTTGAAATAATTGACCAGATGGTGAATTATGTGTAAACGACCTCGAAATGGAGTTTTGATGATTCCAATAGCTCCGTATTGTGATTGTGGACTTAGGAGCGTATCCGGAAAATTTTTTGGAAGTCTGCAGTGAAATTTTGTTTGAAATGGCGAAAGTTGAATTTTTGGGAAGTTTGACCGGAGAGTTGACTTTTTGATATCAGAGTCAGAATCCAGTTCTGAAATTTTTCATAGATTCGTTATGTCATTTATGACTTGTGTGCAAAATTTGAGGTCAATCGGAATTGATTTGATAGGTTTCGGTATCGAATGTAGAGGTTGGAAATTCTTAAGTTCCTTAAGCTTGAATTGGGGTATGATTCGTAGTTTTAGCGTTGTTTTATGTGATTTGAGGTTTCAACTAAGTTCGTATGATATTTTAGGACTTGTTGGTGTATTGAGTTGAGGTCCCGAGGGCCTCGGGTGAGTTTTGGATAATTTGTTTACTGTTGCGTTTTTTGTTTTTACAGCAATGTGCGAAATTTTTGATGCGCAGAGCTGGTTTTAGAAACTTATATCACAAAATCTATAAGGAATATGGAAATTATCAAAACATAAAAGTTGTAGCGCTTTTGTTCTAGTTGCCAGAATGATAAACCATTCAGCATTAGGATATTTGTATAAAACTTTATGATCGGTTAACTGAAGCTGGTACTGCAGATTTTGGCTACAGCAGTGTGCATCGCCAGAAATTTCTGTTGCAGAGGGCTGATTTTGGGAGCTTATATCTCGCAATCTATAAAGAGTTAGGCGGTGAGCAAAACATGAAAGTTGTAGCCCTTTGTATCTTATTTGCAGAAATTTAAACCGTTTGGCAGTTGAAGTTGAGTAAAGCAAGTTATGATTGATATACTACAGGCTGTCGGGGAAGAGTTTTGGAAGAGTTTGATGTTTACAGCATAAGCATGTAATGATCCAAATGTCTCTTTTTAGTTCTAGAGATCGAAATTCAATTTCTAGACTTCCGAGATTTTGATAATGAATTATAGGAGTGATTTGGAAAGTTTGCTCTAATTTCATCAAGTCGCGATTGGGTTTTTAGCGCGAAACATGAGTTAATTGTTTAACGAGCGAAATTGGTATCGCATTGAACAAATGAGCTCCGAATTGAGTTTCGATTGAACGGGTAGGTTTGTATTATTATTTGTGACTAATAGGAACAAGAATTGTCGAATTTCGAGTTCGTATAATGGAGTTAGAACCTTTTTAGTGAAAAAAACAACTGCTGGTGCAAGCAAATTCTGGTGCGGACATTTAGTGACGAAAAATGGACTTTTAGTGATGGAAAATTGACTTTTAGTGACGGATGGGCAGAAACTTAAGGACCAAAAATGGTCATTTCCTTCATTTTGTTTTGGATTTTTGGAGCACGATTCTTGCTCGATTTTGAGGATTTCTTCACGACTTCAACTTGGGTAAGTGTCCTATATCCAAAAGTGATTATATTTCATAAATACATGGTTATATTCATCATTTATTTCGGATTTAAGTGGAAGAAATCAAGATTTTTGTAAAACTTTACAAGAGCGAAAATTTTAGATTTGGAAGTCAAGTTTTTATCGGAATTTGATAAAATTGGTATGGGTGGACTCGTAATTGAATGGGTTGTCGAATTTTGTGAGTTTCGTCGGATTCCGAGATGTGGGCACCACGAGCAATTTTTGAGTTAGATTTTTGGATTTTGTTGGAAAATTAGTATTTTCATATGGAATTAATTTCTATAATTAGTATTGACTGAATTGAATTAATTTGGATAGATTTGAGCTGTCCGGAGGTCAATTCAAGCAAGAAGTCAATTTTGGAATATCGACCTAACTTCAAAAAGGTAAGAATCTTGCATAACCTTGAGTGAGAGAATTACCCCTTAGGCATCGAGTCTTATGTGCCATTTGTGAAATGTGAAAAGCCGTGTACGTGAGGTGACAAGTACGTACGTACTCGGGCTTATATGTGCAAAATTTATTGGGTTAAAGTCTTAAGCATATTGTGTAGTAAATTAGATAATTGTTGGCATTTATTAAATCATCTATTTTTCATGCCTCAATTCACGTTTGTTGAATTTATTTTTATACGATAATTTGATGTGATTATTAATTGTATATTTATGCGAATTCCGTGAGTTTGGTGATTTGAAATTTCCTAGAAATAATTATATTATGGATTTTCCATCTGCAAATAATTAATGAAATAGGTTAAAACTGAGGCGTTAATATAATTATCAAGAATTTGGATTAATGAAGACGTTGCCCTATACTGAGTATTTTTCATCTCTGTTGTTCTTTTGAGGTTTTATATACATTGTGTGAAACCTTGGGCTATTTATTGTGAAATTAATTAATTTTGTTATATCTTTGGAATTGGTTGTAGTCATTGAGCAAATTGTGATATGAATTGATTTTGTTATGTTGCCGTGATAATATTCTGTGTAAATTATTGTGTTATTTGAGTTATTATTTTGAGGATATAAGGGTGGCATTCCACTGTTGATATTACGTGGGTATAAGGGTGGCATTTCACTATTGTTATGTGTGTTGGGATACTGTCTGGGCGGAGTGATAAGAGTTGTTATAGGAGCGATAAGGGTGGCTATTGATATTATGAAGGCAGAGGGATAATGGAGGCTATTATAGGAGTGATATGGGTGGCTATAGGAGAGATAATGGTGGCTATTGTCAGGGATGATATGTGATGATGTGGAGTTATTGCGTTGATAATTTTTATGTGATGTTGTAATTTTCCTTGTGTTTATTTCTATATCTTGTGCAATTTATCTTGTTGTTTCGGTAAACTTGATAGTAGTCTGATCTATGTTGAAAATGGGAGCCTATGGCTATTGCCAGACGGATTATGAAATAAAATTTGGGCACGAGGCGCCGTGAGTAAATGATGATGATATTGGCACGTGAATTGTCCGTGTAATTGTGATTTGAAATATGGGCACGAGGTGCCGTGAGTAAATAATGATGATATTGGCACGTGAATTGTCCGTGCAATTGTGATATGAAATGTGGGCACGAGGTGTCGTGAGTAAATAATGATGATATTAACACGTGAATTGTCCGTGCAATTATGATATGAAATGTGGGCACGAGGTGTCGTGGTTAAATGATGATGATATTGGCACGTGAGTTGTCCGTGCGGTTGTGATAGAGAAATTGGCACAAGGTGCCGTGGAAATATGAAAGTGGGCTGAAACCCGTATTTTATGATTTTGAATGAGGTGTCATAGGGGTGACTTTTATTCGAAAGATATTTATTTGAAGAATTATATTTGCAAGAGATTTATTTGAAAGAATTATATTTGAAAGATATTTATTTGAGGGACTTATATTTGAGAGGGATTTATTTGAAAGAATTATATTTGAAAGATATTTATTTGAAGGGAGTATATTCGAAATATATTTATTGAAAAGTATTATATCCTGAAGATTATTATTTTAGAAGCATATATGCGAAAGATTTATATTTGAAGGACTAGATTAATTGATTGTGCTTGTATTTATTACTTGTTGAACAATATTAATGGTGTTCATGTTGCCCTGCTGTATATATCACTGGTTGATTATTGTTATTTGTTTCCTATTATTCTTGTATACTATATTGCACAGGTTAATAGACTAATAAGTGTCTTGACTGTACCTCGTCACTACTCCACTGAGGTTAGTCTTGATATTTACTGGGTACCGACTGTGGTGTACTCATACTACACTTTTGCACATTTTTGTGCAGAGCCAGGTATTGGAGATATCGGACTCGGACAAAGTTAGAGTTTGATCGCAAGGATTCAAGGTAGAGCTGCTTGGTCGTCGCAGTCCCTTGGAGTCTTTCCATTTTATTGTACTGTTAATTGTTAATCAAACAATATTGAGTATTCGATCCTTGATATCACTTCATGTATTCAGTTAGAGTTCGTGACTCAGTATTACCAGTCTTGGGAGTTTGTTTGTAATTATTTCCGCTGTTGGTTTCTATTTTAAAAACAAATTGGCTTGAATTGTAATTATAATCAGCTTACTTAGTATTAGAGACTAAGTGTCATCACGACGCCTGTGGTGGAATTTTGGGTCGTGATAAGTTGGTATCAAAGCTCTAGGTTCATAGGTTTTACGAGTCATGAACGAGTTTAGTAGAGTCTTGTGGATCGGTACGGAGATGTCTGTACTTATCTTTGAGAGGCTACAGAGCTAGTAGGAAAAAAGATTTCACTTATTTCATTACTTATCGTGCGGTATTTATTCAGCTTAAAGCATATATCTTATGTTCGTTTGCATCCACTCGTGTATGAAATTGCACACTCGATATCAACTCTGCGCCAACGGTTCGTGATACTACATAGGGGTTATAAGGGAGCCAGGGTCTCTCAACCATTCTTACAACGTGTCGTCCAGATCGAGGATGTGGAAGTATTGAGAGATCATTCAGTTGTGCACATGGGGGTGCAGCAGGTTCTAACATCCGGTTGATAAGTATGATGTTAAGAAGGTTTAATTAATTGACTAATCATCACAATCGTGGTAGGGTCACGAGGTGGATGTAGATCTGAAGATAGTTGGTGATATTAGAGGCTATGTAGTTCGTATGGGATTTCCATTTAGTGAAAGGTACATACTAGCAGTCAAGGCACTCGAGGAAGCAATTTTGTCTGTCACGAGGATGACATGCGCCTAATAAGTGGCTTGATGTGTCTTATGACTGGTGACGTACGAGCGATGAAGGTTAGCATTGTGGATCATTGGACTATGTCCTATGGCTTCACACCAAGTGAGGGGATTCCACTATCAATGATCAGATTGCGGGGTCATGTGTTATATCAGTTTTGGCCTAAGATGTATATATGTGGTATTGAAAGGTTCTTCAAAACTTGTACATGATTAAGAGCTGAGATTTGTATGGGATGATGTTGGGACTTGTGGTATTCCCGCGTCCTTAATAATTCTACATTTTAGTATCAGCGGAGTCATGGAAACAATTTCAGAATACTCGGGTGCTCCAGTAAATTCTTTTAATTTACCACCGGCGCGGGGTTCCTATAATGGCTATTCCAGTTATCCGGCACAGACTCAGTATGATCATCTAAACCCGCAAAAAGGTTGTTATCAATGTGATTATACTAGGCACATCATGAGAGATTGTTCCAAACTTGGGAGAGGAGGATTTCATCAGAATACTCACGCTACAGGCTATATTCCAGTTACTACCCCACATGACAGTCAGTTAGGGGTGGAGGACAGGCGGATAGAGGGTACCCTAGAGGGGGAGGCCCGACCCATTGATATAATTGATTTGGTTTGACTGAGGCCTCTACACTAGATGGTGTCGTTACAGGTATGATTTAATTCGTAATAGAGGATCACTGTTCTTATTTTGATTCAATTCCAATTATCGAGGTGAGACCTCGTATCATGCTCCATGTATAGTGAGTTAGTGATTTTGTACACCATTCACGTGTTTATCCGTGTTGGAAGATTTGATGATGTTAGCCCGTGTCTATCAATTTTATTTTTGTTCACTATTGAGGGATATAAGTCCAAAAAAATAACTTTCTATCACTCACTACAATGGGTTTTGATGTGATTTCGAATTAATTGATTTCAATTTTATGAATTATATGCCCTATTAGTGTGGGGGTTCATTATGTGTTGTGAAAAAAAAAATATTTACGAAATTTATTGAAAATAAGAAAGAAAGGAAATTGAAAATTTCAGTTGGCACAATGTGCAAAATACTTGTGATTCAGAGTTGAGATGAGATCCTCGCATTTTTATTTGATGTGAAATATTTAAACTGGGCTACAAGCCGCGGTGGAAGTTATACAAGGACGAGGTCCTTGTGGTAAAAAATTTATGAGTTTAAATTCTCCCTTTGTGAAATTAAATTTGAACTATAGTATTAATGGGGAGTCATGTCTGTTAGGCTTATTTGATAAGTCTTTTATATATTTCTGTGCATATTTAGCCATATTCGTGCTGTAAACATTGTGTTTTAGCCTATAAGTTGAGTGCTTAGGTGGTGTTAAATGCGACTCGTTGATTCGGATAAATAATTATGAGGTCTTCATGCCTCGCGTGTTGCTGTCACTGTTGCGAAAATGTGAAATGAGATTTTAGTTAATATGAGATTAATTGAGGATGCTGGAATTAATTATAAACAACTATTATGACCAGAGATGTGATTATGGGCATACATTGATGTGTGCGTAGGCACGAGTTGCTATACCTAGTTGAAACTAATACCGTGCAATGATGTGATAATAAGGCCTTTTGAAATTAATTGGAGTGTATGAAGTTGGCTTTAAAGTTTATAAATGAGGATAAAAGAAATAATCTCAACTGAGATGGTGTTGTCGGATCCATGCTAAATTATGGTGACGTAGAATCACCCGCGAGTATGTGTGTAATAATACACTCAGAAATTTAAAATCCTCAGAATAATTCTTGGCACGTTCGAGGACGAATGTATGTTTTAAGAGGGGGAGGATGTAACGACCCGACTTGTCATTTATGTTCCGTTCGGTGGCTTAAGGTCCCAAGCAGCTTTGAAATATGTATTATGACTTGCGAATGTGGTCAAATTTGATTTTCGGATGATTCGGGATTTAATTGAAAGAACAATTCTTGTTTTGGAAGCTTAAGTTGAAATAATTGACCGAATGGTGAATTATATGTAAACGACCCCGAAATGAAGTTTTGATGATTCCAATAGATCCTTATGGTGATTTTGGACTTAGAAGCGTGTCCGGAAATTTTTTTGGAAGTCCGTAGTGAAATTTTGCGTGAAATAGCGAAAGTTAAATTTTTGAGAAGTTTGACCGGGGAGTTGATTTTTTGATATCTATAAATAAAAATAAAAATAAATAAAATAATAATATAAGAAAGTAGATATTAACAGTGTACTCCGTAGATGCGATTATCCATTTATATTTATAAGTGATTGTCTGTTGCCAGACAATATTAATTTTATGCTACTTATAAAGATATTAGATATGGGGAGTCTCTCACTCAAATTTTATGTTTTTTACTCCTATAAAAGACTTACATAGCGTAGTAATCCTTAATCCCAAAAATATCTAAAAATACCATAACCAAGTAGATTTGCATATCTCTTGAACTTGGTTTATGAATCATGTGTCCTTTTTTTTAATTTTATTTTTAACTTCGTAGCTAATTAGCAAATTTATGCTACGTACTTGATAATTTTTTCCCTTTTAATTAATCATTTATTCTCCCTTTTAAGATTACATTAATACTTAAATAGTAACATAATAAATCTAAAACCATTTTTCCTCAACCATAACTCTCACAACAATCAAGCTTCCCAAACTCAAATCTGACCAACGATTTCTTAAATAAATTAAGTCATGAAAAAATAAAATTTCTTGATAAAATTTTTAAAAAGGTTTTGTTAAATTCCATATTGAACCTATACAACAAACTGTCACGACCCCAAATTCCCTCTGTAGGACATCGTGATGGCACCTAGTCTCTAAAACTAGGTAAGCCTATCAATGCGGAATAAAAATAGAAATCTGAAACTTTAAATAATTACAACTCCCAAAACCTGGTAGAAATAAGACACAAGCTTCTAAGGATTTATCCTCAATGTCTCTATATAACAGAGTCTAATAAATTAAGGAAGCAACATAACAATAATAGAAGGGGACTCCAGAGTCTGCGGACGCTGGCAGATATACCTCGAAGTCTCCGTGCACAGGTACTCACTGATGAGAGACACACCTCGGCCTCTACCGCAGTCCTGGCCTCTCGCGGCCCTAGCTGGTGGTATTGGTGGTCGTCTGCTTGATCCGGTCGAACGTGTCCTCACCATTTGTGAGAGAACTGAAGAGTCAAGGTTAAAATTTCAGAATAATAAATTTGCACAACAAGAATGCAAGAATGTAAAGTTTCCTAACAGTTTAATACCCTCTCAAAGATAAGTACAGATATCTCCGTACCGATCTGCAAGACTCTGCTAAACTTGCTCGTGACTCGTGAGACCTAATCAACCTAGGGAATCTGTTACCAACTGAATTTATATTGAGGCCTACTGAGAATGTGTAATCTACATCATATCAGGTTTGCTTACTCTTGTGCAACATTTATTATGGGTGTGTCATCGGGCAAAGTGGATGTTATTCATGCCTTGAGTAGTTTCATGTGCTACTCTCTTATGCTATGATGGGTTGTGAGACTATTTAACTATTTACATGTATGATGCGGTTTGGTTTAGGCCTTGTGGTGATATTTGAGTGAGATGTCTCTTGAGATTGTTACTTGATTATTGCACCTTAATCGTGCTTTTCTTGTCTATAGTATAATGTGATATCTGCTTTACCATAGTTATGTCATGTACTTCGCGTGCTTGTTGTCGATACACATATGTTTGTTGAGTATGTACATTTGGGCTCGATGAGTGTTCCATGTGAATTGATATATTAGATCGGGTTACACGCTGCAGCTGAACTATATGTTGGTATATGATTCTTTATGCTTATTTTATGTGTTTTGATTATCCCTTGTGGGATAGAATCATAGCATTGTGCTTTTATGGTTGTGTCTGGGCTGATAAGAAGTACCTGAATCTGCACAAAAATATGTGCAGAAGCGTAGTATGAGTACACCACAGCGGTACCCATTAAGTGCCAAGCCTAACCTCGGTAGAGTAGTGACGAGGTCAGGTCAGGCCCTACTGGAAAATAATAATGGTATAGTAAAATGTTTAACAATATAATAAAATAAAATGACAATGGAAATGAATCGAGTAGCATGTCACCATTTAATTACACAAAATAATGGCAAATAATAACTCGTGGAATCAAAACAGAATTCCTTTCAACTTTAAGAAAATCACAACAAATAATTAAAGGCAACTGCGGCCATAAATCAATGTCAACACGGGCACTCCCAAGGTACTGCCTCGTAGTCTCAAATCATAATAAAATTCACAATATCTCATTTTCTTATCTCACCGCGAGAGCCTTCACAATTTATTTTAAAGAAAACATTTTTTTCGACATAGCATCTCGCGTTTTAGCCATCCTTATCACACCGCATGACTTCTAGTAGTTCCCCGTACTAGCCACGCGTATCAAGCCACCCTTATCTCACCGCATGCGTTTCAATCTTATACCACCGCATATGTATCAATATCACAATATATCATAATTTGCACATCAAGTGCTCAAATAATTTAACTTGCCACAATAATTCGACAACAATATTTTCCACAATAAAGAGCTCACGGCTCATTCCAAAATAAATCATCAATAATATTTTTTCACAAATATGAGCTCACGGTTCCATCACAATGAGTACGAAAATCTTACAAAAATATTCAAGAATAAATAATTCAGCAAAATAATATTTCAAAATCTTTAATACATTGCTTCAATACCAAATTTAAAATGCCAAATACTTCATATTAATAATATTTATTTTAAAAAAAATCCACCTTCAAATAATGCACAGAATAAAAGAAACCAAGTTCCAACTAAACAGATAAAACAATTAGCAGGAAAAAGGCCAAACAAATTTAAAGTATATAAATCAAATCAATGATAGAGAATATAACAAGATTTAATAATTTAATTTATATGCAACAGTGATCTACACAATTTAAAAACATAATCCTTCACATTTAACCCGTGTACACACTCGTCACCTCGTGTACACGACTTTCATCACATTACAGTTAATACCAATCCTAGGGAAAATTTCTCTCATACAAGGCTACACAAGTCACTTACCTCAACTTGCTCCAATTTAATCAAGTAGTATGCTTTTTTCTCGATTTTCCTACTCCGATCGACTCGAATCTAGTCATAATTAATTCGATATAGTCAACAAAAATTATAGGAATCAACTTCATTAGAAAATGCTACATTTTTCAATAAAATCCGAAATTAGCTCAAAAATTGCCCGTGAGGCACATGTCTCGGAATCCGGCGAAACTTGTAAAATTCGACAACCCATTCATTTATGAGTCCAACCATACCAATTTCACTCAAATATGACTCCGAATCGACACCGAAATCTCAAAAATTCATTTTTATGAGATTTCTAAAAAATTTCTAAATTTCCATCTCAATACACTAATTAAATGGTGAAAACAATGATATATTCGTGTATATTGACCAAATCTGAGTTAGAATCACTTACCCAAATATTTTTCCTTGAACATCTGTCAAAAATCGCTTATGCTCAAGCTCAATTTCGTCAAAAATAAAAAATGGGACGAAATCCCCTCTTTTATAAATCAGCCCAGGCAGCCTTCGGAACTGGGCCCCGATCGTGGCCCTCGAGCTTAGGCCTCGAACGTGGCTTTTATCACAGGCTCGATCCTGGACCTCGGTCATGGCCTCGATTATGGCATCAAGCCTGGTCCTTCGATCATGACATCGAGCCTGGGCCTTCGATCATAGCCTTGATCATGGCATCGAGCCTGGGCCTTCAATAATGGCCTCGATCATGGCATCGAGCTTGGGCCTTCGATCATGGCCTCGATCATGGCATCGAGCTTGGGCCTTCAATCATGGCATCAATCCTGAGCCTCGTCTCTGGCTTCGACCTTGGCCGTCGACCCTGGGCTCGATATCTGGGCTCGATCTTGGGCTCGATCACAGCCCAGAATATGCAGCAGAAGAGAAAAATTACAGCAGCTTTTTAAGTCCACTTTTTGATCTGTTAACCATTCGAAACTCACCCGAGACCCTCGGGACCTCAACCAAATATACCAATAAGTCCTAAAATATCATACGGACTTATTTGAAACTTCAAATCACATAAAACGACGCTAAAATCACGAATCATGCTCCAATTCAAGTTTAATGAAACTTAGAATTTCCAACTTCTACATTCGATGTCGAAACCTATCAAATCAAGTCCGATTGACCTCAAATTTTGCACACAAGTCATAAATAACATAACGGAGCTATGATAATTTTCAGAACTGGATTCCGACTCCGATATCAAAAAGTCAACTCCCCAGTCAAACTTCCAAACTTAAATTCCTATTTTAGCCATTTCAAGCCTAATTTCACTACGGACTTTCAAATAAAATTTCGATCACGCTCCTAAGTCCAAAATTACCATACAGAGATGTTGGAATCATCAAAATTCTATTCTAGGGTCGTTTGCACATAATTTGACATCCGGTCACTATTTGACTTAAGCTTTTAAAACCTTTAATTTTTCATCAAAATTCCATATCCCGGGTTAGGCACCTCGAAATTTGATTCCGGGCATACGCCCAAGTCCCAAATTATGATACGGACCTACCTAAACTGTCAAAATACTAATTCGAGTCTGTTTGCTCAAAATGCTGGCCAAAGTCAACGCAGTTGAGTTTTAAAGCTCTAATTCATATTTTAATCTATTTTTCACATAAAAACTTTCAGAAAAATTTTACGGACTACGCACGTAAGTCGAGTAATGATAAATAGTGCTTTTTGAGGTCTTAGAATACAGAATTAATTATTAACTACAAAGATGACATTTTGGGTCATCACATTCTCCACCTCTAAAACAAATGTTCATCCTCGAACGGAGTTAGAAAAAGTACCTGAGCTGGTGAATAAGTGTAGATAATAGCTGCGCATATCATGCTCGGTCTCCCAAGTCACCTCCTCGACCGGATGACCCCTCCACTGCACCTTCACGGAAGTAATGTTCTTTGACCTCAACTTTCGAACCTGCCTATCTAAAATGGCCACTGGTTCCTCAACACAAGATAGATCCTTGCCCTACTGAACCGAACTGAAGTCTAACACATGAGACGGATCACCGTGATATTTCCGAAGCATAGAAACATGGAATACTGGATGAACTGCAGAGAGACTAGGTGGTAGTGCAAGTCTGTAAGCCATCTCTCCAACTCTTTCAAGAATCTCAAAAGGTCCAATATACCTAGGGCTCAACTTGCCCTTCTTCCCGAACCTCATCACCCCCTTCATAGGCGAAGCCCGGAGCAGAACCCGCTCACCAACCATGAATGCAACATCACGAACCTTCCGATCCGTATGACTCTTCTGTCTAGATTGGGATGTACGAAGTCGATCCTGAATCAATTTAACCTTTTCTAGGGCATCCCGAACCAAGTCTGTACCCAATAGCCCAGCCTTGCCCAGTTCGAACCAACCCACTAGAGACCGGCAGCGCCTACCATACAAGGCCTCATACGGAGCCATCTAAATTCTTTACTGGTAACTGTTGTTGTAAGCAAACTCCGCAAGTGATAAGAACTGATCCCAAGCACCCCCAAAATCTATCACACACGCACGAAGCATATCCTCCAATATTTGAATAGTGCGTTCGGACTGCCTGTCTGTCTGAGGGTGAAATATTGTACTCAACTCCACACGAGTACCCAACTCTCGCTGTACAGCTCCCCAAAATTGTGAGGTAAACTGTGTCCCCGGTCAGAGATGATAGATTCTGATACACCGTGAAGTCTGACAATCTCGCGAATATATACCTGAGCCAGCTGCTCTGAAGAGTAAGTAGTAATCACAGGAATGAAATAAGCCGACTTGGTCAATCTATCCACAATCACCCAAACTGCATCAAACTTCCGCTGAGTTGTACCCAACCCTCGCTGTACAGCTCTCCAAAACCGTGAGGTAAACTGTGTCCCCGGTCAGAGATGATAGATACCGATACACCGTGAAGTCTGACAATCTCACGAATATATACCTCAGCCAGCTGCTCTGAAGAGTAAGTAGTAATCAAAGGAATGAAATAAGCAGACTTGGTCAATCTATCCACAATCACCCAAACTGCATCAAACTTCCGCTGAGTTAGTGGAAGCCCAACAACGAAATCCATAGTGATCCAATCCCATTTCCATTATGGAATCTCTAACTTCTGAAGCAATCCACCCAGTCATTGATGCTCATATTTTACCTGTTGACAATTTAGACACCGAGCTACATATTCCACTATGTCTTTCTTCATCCGCCTCCACCAATAGTATTGTCTCAGGTCCTGATACATCTTTGTAGCATCCAGATGAATGGAGTACCACGAACTGTGAGCCTCCTGGAGAATCAACTCACGCAAATTATCTATATTAGGCACACATAGCCTGCCCTGCATCCATAATATATCGTCATCTCCAATAGTGACTTTCTTGGCATCACTGTGCTAAACTGTATCCTTAAGGACAAGCAGATGGGGGTCATCATATTGGCGTTCCCTGATACGATAGAAGACTGAGAAACCACACAAGCCAAAACTCAGCTCGGCTCGGAAATATCCAGTCTAACAAATTGGTTGGCCAAGGCCTGAACATCCAAGGCTAAAGGCCTCTCTGCTATCGGTAAATATGCTAAGCTGCCCAAACTCTCCGCCTTACGACTCAAGGCATAGGCCACTATATTGGCCTTACCGGGATGATAGAGAATGGTGATATCATAATCCTTAAGCAACTCCAAACATCTCCTGTGCCGCAAATTAAGATCCTTCTATTTAAATAGATGTTGTAGACTCCGGTGATCGGTATAGACCTCACAATGGACACCGTACAAATAATGCCACCAAATCTTCAAGGCATGAACAATATCTAGGGGTAGGCGTTCGGTCGATTTGGTTCGGTTTGAAGAAATTCAGTTCGGTTATTTGGTTTTCGATTTTGTAAAAGTAGTAACCGAAACCGAACTGAAATAAGTTCGGTTCAGTTTGGTTTTCTAATTTCGGTTAGGTTTATTTCTAATCAGTTTTCGGTTTGTACATTATCATATTGGGCTCTCTCTATGTAATAATTTGACTGACAAATTTGTTGGTTTTTCTTTCAAAATTTTGGTAAGTTAGAATAAAATGGTAAGTTTGGATTGGGTCTTTAATGGACTTCAAAATTGGACTTATATTATTACTTATGGGCTTAGCCTATATATAACTTAAAGAATCTATATACTAATAATTTGGTTTTTCGGTTAACTGAACCAAATAAATTAATAACTGAAAACCGAACCGAAAAACTGAAATTTTAAAATTTTAAACTGAAACCGATCGAAAAAACTAAATAACCGAAACCGAAATAAAAATATTTTCGGTTCGGACTGAAATAAGCCCATCTCTAACAATAGCTGCTAACTCAAGGTCGTAGACTGGATAATTCTTCTCATGTACCTTTAACTGTCTGGATGCGTAGGCAATCACCCTACCGTCTTGCATCAATACTGCGCCGAGACCAATACGCGACGCATCACAATACACAGTATAAGACCCTGAACCTGTAGGTAATACCAATACTGGGGCTGTAGTCAAAGTTGTCTTGAGCTTTTGGAAGCTCTCCTCACATTCCTCGGTCCACCTGAACGGAGCACCCTTCTGGGTCAATTTGGTTATAGATGCAGCAAAAGAAGAAAAATCATTTACAAATCGGTGATAATACCCTGCCAAACCAAAAAAACTTCGAATTTTCGTAACTGAGGACGATCTGGACCAACTCTGCACTGCTTCAATCTTCTTCGGATCTACCTTGATTCCCTCACACAAAACTATATGACCCAAAAATATCATTGAATCAAGCCAGAATTCATACTTTGAAAATTTTGCATATAACTTCTTTTCTCTCAAAATCTGAAGCACAGTCCTTAGGTGTTGTTCATGATCTTCCCAACTCCGGGAATACACCAGAATGTTGTCAATAAACACAATGACAAAAGAATCAAGATAGGGATGAAATACACTATTCATTAAGTGCATAAATATTGTTGGGGCGTTGGTCAGCCCAAAAGACATCACAAGGAACTCGTAATGACCGTAACGAGTCCTGAAAGCAGTCTTCAGGATATCTGGCTCCCGAATCTTTAACTGATGATAGCCTGAACGCAAGTCGATCTTAGAAAACACTCTGGCACCCTGAAGCTGATAAAATAGGTCATCAATACGTGGCAATGGATACCTGTTCTTCACTATAACCTTGTTCAGATGGCGGTAATCAATACACATCCGCATAGAACCATCCTTCTTCTTTACAAATAAGACAGGAGCACCCCAAGGCGATACACTGGGCCGAATGAATCCCTTATCAAGCAATTCCTGTAACTGTTCTTTTAATTCTTTCAACTCTGCTGGGGCCATGCGATATGGTGGAATAGAAATGGGCGGAGTGCCCGCTAACAATCAATGCCAAAGTCAATATCCCTGTCGGGTGGCATACCCGAAAGATCCGCTAGAAATACATTAGGAAAATCCCTTACTATAGGAACTGACTCAAAAGTAGGAGTATCAATACTAACATCTCTTACATAGGCCAGATACGCATCACACCTTTTCTCAACCATTCGTTGTGCTTTAAGAAATGAAACAACCCTGCTAGGAACATGTTCCGAGGTACCTCTCCACTCTAGCTGCGGTAGACCTGGCATATCTAACGTTACCGTCTTGGCGTAACAATCAAGAATAGCGTGATAGGGAAACAACCAGTCCATGCCCAAAATAATATCGAAATCTACCATACTGAGCAATAATAAATTAGCTCTGGTCTTAAAACCACTGATAACAATTAAACACGACCGATACACACGGTCCACAATCATAGATTCACCCATGGGTGTAGATACATAAACAGAAGAACTCAAGGAATAACGTGATACGCCCAAATACAGGACAAAATAAGATGACACATAAGAATAAGTGGAGCCTGGATCAAATAAGACAGATGCATCTCTATGACAGACCGGAATAATACTTGTGAAAATAGAATCGGATGCAACGGCCTCTGTCGTAGCAGGAAGGGCATAATATCTAGCCTGGCCTCCCCCTCTAGGGCGAACTCTACCTGTCCGACCTCCACCTCTAGCTGGCTGTGCAGGTGGAGTGGCAACTGGTGCAGTAATCATGGCTTGAGAAGCCTGAGGGCCCTGTAGAATAGGTGGGGCCTGAGTAATCTGTGGAGGTAAACCCCTCCTAAATCTGGGGCAATCTCTCATAATATGACGAGTGTCACCACACTCAAAATAAGCCCTCGGAGGATGTGGCTGCTGGGACTGTCTCGGGCCTGATCGACTAGACTGCCCGCTGAAAGCACCCCGTACATGAGGTACAGTAGACATTGGATGTGCATTATATGGAACCTGAGGTCTGGGAGTAGCCGGAATACCACTGGAAGCTAGAAGTGCTGAATGAATAGGACTATTCACATAAACTCTACCATGACGGGCTGCAACTGGGACACGAGAATTATTATATGTGACAAAATCTTGGGGTCTCTTAGCTTCCCTCTCTTCCCTCTCCCGGATCCGCATACCTTCCAATCTCCTAGCAATTGACACCACCTGTTGGTATGTGATGTCCATCTCTAGCTCTCGGGCCATACTATATCTGATATTAGGGTGGAGACCCTCAATAAATCTACGAACCCGCTCTCGAACAGTAGCAACTAAGGCTGATGCATGCCTCGCCAAATCACTGAATCGGACCGCATACTCTGACACAGTCATAGAACCCTGGCGCAACTGCTCAAACTCTGTGTGCCATGCATCTCTAAGACTCTGAGGAACATATACCCTTAAGAACATATCTGAAAATTGAGTCCAAGTGAGTGAAGATGTCTCAGCGGGACTATCCAACTCATATGCCTGCCACCACTGGTAGGCTGCTCCTCTAAACTGGAATGCCTTGAAAAAAACCCCCACTGGAATCCACAATACCCATAGTACGAAGGATACGGTGACATTCCTCCAGAAAACCCTGAGCATCTTGTGAAGCTAAACCGCTGAAAGTGGGAGGGTGGTACTTCTTGTACCCCTCAAGCCTGAGCTGCTCCCCCTATGAAACTGCTGTCCTAATCTCAGGCCGAGCTGGGACCACTGGTTGCACTGGTATAACCTCTAGGGCATGGTCAACTTGGGCCCGTGGTTCTGGAGTACGGGCGGCGGGAGTCTGTGCTCCTCCCCCGTCCTGAGATGTAGCAGGAGCAAGTGGAATCGACCATGCATGAGCTAGAGTGCCAAACATGCTAAAAAACCTAAGCAAGAGTCTCTTGAAGTACAGGAGTAGTAACAGGCGTCTCAGGTGCCTGCTCTCCAACTGGAGCTACTGGTGGCTCTGGTGCAGCAGCTCGTGCAGGTGCTCTGGCTGCACTACGTTGTCTTCCTTGGCCTCTGCCCCGACCCCGCCCTCTTGCAGCTCCAATAGGGGGTGCCAGTGTCTGATCATCGGATCCAGTTGTGTCTGTCCTCACCATCTGTGAGAGAATAGAAAGATAATGGTTTAAAATTTTGAAGTTAACAAATACGCACGATAAGGAATCAAAGAAGTGAATATTTCCTAACAGTTCCATAGCCTCTCGAAGATAAGTACAGACGTCTCCGTACCGATCCGCAAGACTCTACTAAACCTGCTTGTGACTCATAACACTTATGAACCTAGTGCTCTGATACCAACTTGTCACGACCCCAAATTCCCTCCGTAGGACGTCTTGATGGCACCTAGTCTCTAAGACTAGGTAAGCCTATCAATGCGGAATAAAAATAGAAATCTGAAACTTTAAATAATTGCAACTCCCAAAACCTGGTAGATATACGTCATAAGCTTCTAAGAATTTATCCTCAATGTCTCTATATAACAGAGTCTAAGAAATTAAGAAAGTAACATAACAATAATAGAAGGGGACTCCGGAGTCTGCGGACGCTGGCAGATATATCTCGAAGTCTCCGTGCACAGGTACTCACTGATGTCTGGGCTGATAAAAAATACCTGAATCTGCATAAAAAGATGTGTAGAAGCGTAGTATGAGTACACCACAGCGATACCCAGTAAATGCCAAGCCTAACATCGGTAGAGTAGTGACGATGTGAGGTCAAGCCCTATTGAAAAATAATAATAGTATGGTAAAATGTTTAACAATATGATAAAATAAAATGACAATGGAAATGAATCAAGTAGCATGTCACTATTTAATTACACAAAATAATGGCAAATAATATCTCGTGGAATCAAAACATAATTCCTTTCAACTTTAAGAAAATCACAATAAATAATCAAAGGCAACTGCGGCATAAATCAATGTCAACACGGGCACTCCCGAGGTACCGCCTCGTAATCCCAAATCATAATTAAATTCACAATATCTCGTTTTCTTATCTCACCACAGGAGCCTTCACAATTTATTTTAAAGAAAACATTTTTCCCGAAATAGCATCCCGCGTTTTAGCCATCCTTATCACACCGCATGACTTCTAGTAGCTCCCCCTACTAGCCACGCGTATCAAGCCACCCTTATCTCACTGCATGCGTTTTAATACCCAGACCTTATACCACCACATGCGTATCAATATCACAATATATCACAATTTGCACCTCAAAGTGCTCAAATAATTTAACTTGCCACAATAATTCGACAATAATATTTTTGACAATAAAGAGATCACGGCTCATGCCAAAATAAATCATCAATAATATTTTTCCACAAATATGAGCTCACGGTTCCATCACAATGAGTACGAAAATCTTACAAAAATATTCAGGAATAAATAATTCAGCAAAATAATATTTCAAAATCTGTAATACGTTGCTTCAATACCAAATTTAAAATGTCAAATATTTCATATTAATAATATTTATTTTAAAGAAAATCAACCTTCAAATAATGCACAGAATAAAAAAAATAAGTTCCAACTAAATAAGTAAAATAATTAGCAGGAAAAAGGCCAAACAAATTTAAAGTCTATAAATCAAATCAATGATGGAGAATATAACAAGATTTGATAATTTAATTAATACGCAACAATGATCTACACAATTTAAAAACATAATCCTTCACATTTAACCCATGTACACACTCGTCAACTCGTGTATACGACTTTCATCACATTACAGTTAATACCAATCCTAGGGGAAATTTTCCCCACACAAGGTTAGACAAGTCATTTACCTCGACTTGCTCCAATTTAACCAAGTAGCATATTTTTTCCTCGATTTTCCGACTTCGATCGACTCGAATCTAGTCATAATTAATTCGATATAGTCAACAAAAATTATAGGAATCAAATTCATAAGAAAATGCTATAGTTTTCAATAAAATCCGAAATTGGCTTAAAATTCCATATCTCGAGCTAGGGACCTCAAAATTTGATTCCGGGCATACGCCCAAGTCCCAAATCACAATACGGACCTACCGAAACTATCAAAATACTAATCCGAGTCTGTTTGCTCAAAATATTGGTCAAAGTCAACTTTGTTGAGTTTTAAAGCTCTAATTCCATTTTAATCCATTTTTCACATAAAAACTTTCCGAAAAATTTTACGGACTGCGCACACAAGTAGAGTAATGATAAATAGTGCTTTTTGAGATCTTAAAATACATAATTAATTATTAACTTTAAAGATGACATTTTAGGTCATCACACAAACACATAAAATATTAACATTAAATAAAAAATTGACACAAAACTTTAACGTTGTAACGCAAGTCCTCAAATCATTGGTCAAAGATATCTAAGATCTAATATCTAGCGTAAAAAGGAGGTGATTGAACAACGGAAGTGATATCTTCATATTATGAACTTGAGATAGATACAATTTGATTTTGCCAATCTCAACAATGAACTCGGTTATGAAATTATCTTAAACAAAATCCTAAACCAAACTTAAATGCAAAATTACCTTATCAAGTTGTGTCTACTCTTTCATACCTCTTATGTATAGAGAGTTGAACTTAGAAAGTTGTCATGATTAAAAATCTAAACAAATCCAAGCACGAATTGAACCTTCTTTCCCTAATTAGAAATTGTTAGACATCAATGCTTCTTCATTGCAGAAGCAACTATCTGGAGGCTTTCTTGTACTTTTTGCAGTTCAACAATAGTTGTTGAACGTTAATTATATTTTTTAAGGCTTGAATGCCATTATGGGCGACTGCTTCCTTCCCGTATTGATACATAAAAAATTAATTTTGATAGAATTCACGTGATGGAAGAAATAATTAATTTAGTTGTCAAATAGTGATATTCCAATAAAAAGGTACTACTCGGTAAAATAAATTGTGACATTCATATAAAGGCAATAAGTGGTTCACAGTGTTCTAGTCCAAGTGAGATTGCTTTGAAACTTCAACTCTATATTGGACACAAATTTTAGACTATTTAGAGTTTGTGTTCAAATTATATCTGGCTACAATATGGCTTCCTTTTCCAACTAATTAAGCTTCTCGTTCTCCTAATTCTCATAAAATTTTATCTCTTTCTTCGATTATACTTTATTAAAATACAATCTTCAACGTAAAATTTGGTCTTATTTACAAAAATCATGGACTTTAACTACAAGACTTTTACATTTTTGTACATTAATATTATAGAGATATCAAATTAATTAAGGGTATATAAGTCGATCAATATTTTAAGAATATTTTAGTCGTTCAACATTTAGTATAAAATATTCGTGTGTAATGACCCTGCCGGTCGTTTCGAGAGTTATAGACCTGTTTCCCCTATTTCTGCTTCTTTATGTGTTATTTAGCTGCATTGTGATGTATTGGATTGGTTGGTTCGGGTCCGGAGTATTTTCGGAGTGGAATGAGACACTTAGTCTCTTATTTAGAACCTTAGGTTGGAAAAGTCAACCGGATATTGATCTATGTGTAAACGATCTCGAAATTTAATTCTGATGGCTTCATTAGTTTCGTTAGGTGATTTTGGACTTGAGAGAGCGTCCGGAATGTGATTTGGAGGTGTAATTAGGCTTGAATTGGCGAAAGTTAAAAATTTGGCGATTTCGGTCGGCAGTGGCAAATTTGATATCGGGATCGGAATGGAATTTCGGAAGTTGGAGTAGGTTTGTAGTGTCATTTGTGATGTGTATACAAAATTTGAGGTCATTCGGACGTGGTTTGGTTGGTTTCGCCATCGGTTGCCGAATTTAAAAATTTAGAAGTTCTTAGGCTTGAATCCGAGGGTAATTTGGTATTTTGATGTTGTTTTGAGTGATTTGAAGGTTCGACTAAGTTTGTATGTTGATATATGACTTGTTGGTATTTTTTGTTGAGGTCCCGAGGGCGTCGAGGTGATTCCGGGTGGTTAACGGATTTGTCGAAGTTGGAAAATGTAGCTGAAGCTGCTGCTATTGATATTTCCGCACCTGCGGAAAGGGAGTCACAGGTGAGGGGCCGCTGGTGCGCATGGGGGTTTGCATGTGCGGGCGATGATGGGCTAGGCAGGATGCGCATGTGCGAGAAGGCTATCGCATCTGCGTGCCCGCGGGTGCGAGACCTGGGGCGCAGATGCGGAAGGAAGGAAGAAGGCTGGCTTCGCAGATGCAGCGTGTCACGGCGCAGGTGCGACAGGTTGGCCGCAGATACAGAACCTGGGCTTATAAGTGAGTTCCGCACCTGCGATAAATTTTTCCGCAGGTGCGGTTGCGCAGAAGCGAGAAATGGTCCGTAGGTACGAAAAAGCCTAGGCAGAATCCATAAATAGAACCCTTCGCGAATTTGGTTCATTTCCACCATTTTCAAGTCGGTTTTTGGAGCTTTTGGAGTGATATTTGAAAGATGATTCAAGGGCTATCAGTGAGGTAAGTTGCTTGAGCCCTAATACTCGTATATATGGCGATTTTCCTTTTTTAATCATGTAATTAGTGAAAATGAAGGGTTAAGGCTTAGAATATTTGGAGAGTAATTTAAGGATTTGAATGGCCAAATGATGTCAGATTTTAATGAATTTGGTATGGTTAGACTCATGAGTGAATGAGCTTTCTAATTTTGTAAATTTTGTCGAATTTTGAGATGTGGGCCCGGGGGCCGAGTTTGAGCCAATTTCGGATTTTTGGTCTAAATTGGTAGTTTTTCTTGTGAAAATCATTCCATTAGCATATATTGATGGTATTGTGCTGATTGTTAATAGATTTGGAGCATTTGGAGGCAGAGTCCAGAGGCAAGAGCATTGCGGGGTAGAGATTTGACCGGGTTGAGGTAAGTAACGATTGTAAATCTAGTCCTGAGGGTATGAAACCCCAGATTTCGTATCATTCTACTATTTTTGAGGTGACGCACATGCTAGGTGACGGTCGTGTGGGCGTGCACTGTTAGGGATTGTGACTTGGTCTGTCCCGTAGCAACTATAAAGTTGCATATTTTGTTGAAACTATATGATACTTATATATTTTAGAAAGAGTTTCTGTAAATTGGGTTGAATGCCATGTTTGGGCCTTGTGCCAGTGTTGTTTGGACCCTTAGGGGCCTTTCTTACTATCCTCTCACTGTTTTCGATTGAAAATCTATACTCAGTCATGGTTATACTTGTTTACTGCATAACTCAATTTTATTACTCTATTTTGATGCATATAAATGTTATTTCGGGCTGAATACCCTATTTGTTTTTACTGAAACGCTCGAGTGGCTTGAGAGGTTTATGACTGAGTGAAGCCGATGGCCTGATTTGTGAGGATATTTATGGGATCGGGCTACACGCCGCAGCATGCTTGATATAGGCCGAGGGCCTGAGTGATTTATGCCATGATTTGGCTTGATATAGCACTTGGGCTGAAGGAGCCCCTCCGGAGTCTGTACACACCCCTAGTAAGCGCAGGTACCTACTGAGTGCGAGTGCCGAGTGCCGAGTGCTGAGTGACTGGGGGGCATGAGTGATTGTGAGGTATGCCCGAGTGGCAAGAGTGATTCTGAGGTATGCCCGAGTGGCAAGAGTGATTCTGAGGTTTGCCCGAGGGGTTGTATATGAGTGATACTTTGCCCGAGGGGTTGTTTATGATTTCATCATTTTTGCTCACATTTGTATTTTTTCTCTGTTTGTAAACTGTTGAAAAATATTCTTAAATGATTTTTAACTGAAACTTGGTTTAAACGAGGTATTTTACTGAGATTTCATGATATGAACGTTATATGCTTTATTGCTCGTCACTACTGCTCAGTCTTTATTTATTATTGTTACTTACTGAGTTGGCGTACTCACGTTACTCCCTGCACCTTGTGTGCAGATCCAGGTGTAGCTGGACACGGTAGCGGTTATTGATTATTTTGGTTGCAGATTTTCTCGGAGATAGCAAGGTAGTGTTTGGCGATCGCAGCCCCTGCTCTTCTCCCTTTTATCTTCCTCTAGTTGTATTTAGCTATTTTCCAGGCTGAGTTAGCCTTGATATTGTTAGACAGATTGTAGTAGATGCACATGACTAGTGACACCCCGATATCGGGCTTTTCTTTTCCGCACTTTTGTTTGATTTGAATTCCTTTACAAAGGTTTTTAAGCTAAATAGTCTTGGAATTATCCTTGAAATGAAAAATATCGGTTAGTTTTAGAATGAGTCGGCTTACCTAATACCACGATAGGCGCAATCACGACAGGAGGTTAGTTTTATATATATATATATATATATATATATATATATATATATATATATAAATTAGTTACTGTGGATCGCATTTTAAAGAACTTGATACCGTAAAAGTTTTTATTATCAGTATGTAAACGGTAAACTCTAGTAATAACACAACATAAAAAATAATTGAATTTTAATGCAATTGAGTTGACTTGGGTTTCTTAAATAAACTGAATGCATTTTTCAACGCTGACAGTGCTAAGGATACTTTTTCCTGAAATTTAGCCGGTTTGGATTGACTTTAAAAAAGTATTTCATTCGTTCATTTTTATTTGATATATATATTAAAAATAAATTTTTATTTTTATTTGTCATTTTACGCATGTCAAGAGAAGATATATATTTTTTTCTGTTATACCCACATTATTTATTACTCATTTCAAATTATTTTCTCAAATTCAATAAAATATGCATCAATTAATATAGGTATCATGGTAAATTATGCACTTCATTTGTTATTTCTTAAGGGGCGTGAAAAATCAAAACGTGTCAAGTAAAAGTGAACGGAGAGAGTAGCTTTTTAAGCTAAAAATCAAAAGTCATAAATTGGTAATACCTAACTTTTGGCTTTTGACTTATTTTTGTACTTTTCATACCTAAAAATAAGTATTTTTAAATATTTTTTTATCATTGCCAAACACCACACAAATTAAAAAAGTGCTTAAAAGCCAATAAGCATTTAAAATAAGTCAATCCAAACACCTAGTGAAAATGTACGTTACTATTCAAGGTCTTTTGCAAAAGTGTACTACTGTGAACATTTTATAGCATTTTTATTTTACAATCTTTTACTTCAAAAGTAAAACAACTTACTCATAGCCAGCCATCCAGGTTTGCACTCTTCGCTTGAAAAAAAAAAAAAAGATTGTCGAATTAATACTTCTCGTAAACTCTCATCCTTTTTGTAGTTTTAGT